>NW_015116536.1:0-765 GCF_001443285.1 Poecilia latipinna | reverse complement strand
ATTTTTTTTATTTTTTATTTTTTATTGTTCATTCCAGATTTATTTTTCATGTGCATGTGTCTTGCCAGTGGGGGCGCTCTCGTGCCGCTGTGGGTCTAACGGAGAACGAGTCTCCTGGCTCTGGGCATGCGCGGCTCAGAATAAACGAGCTCTTGCCGGAGATACACTGTTACGCCTGCTTCCTCTGTGATCCACAGGTAGTTTAAACGGCAATTTTTTATGGGCCATTTGAGATGTTCTGTGGGTATATGATGATTGGTCAATGTTGTGTTTGTATTTCGTAGTGTTGTGGTGTTTTTGTTTCTCTTGAGGATGTACTTATTTGTGGTTGGCTTGATCTTTTTTTATAACCTCTGCAACGGTTATAACAGCCCGACGTTAATGCTTAGGAACCGTTATAACTGACGGACGTTGGTGTTTACTGTGTGTTAGGAGGAGCGTAACTCTGGATGTCGACTGAATTTGAATTGTATTGTAATTGTATTTTATTTATCTGTTAATTTGTTTTTTGTAATCAGAATAGGTCTTGCCAGAGATACACTGTTACGACTCGCTTCCTCTGTGATCCACAGATCTGGTTGCACAGGATTCATCTGCCTGTGCACCACTTGATACTGGCACCAGATTCCCCTAGGTCTGGTGCCGGTAACACAATCACAGTCAGTCAGGTTCATTTGTATAGCAAATAAACCTGCTATACTTCAAAGTTCTTTACATCATAAACAGATCATATAGTCGATGATTGTGAAAACCACCAACAGACAA
>NW_015116535.1:31696-34556 GCF_001443285.1 Poecilia latipinna | reverse complement strand
CAAATAATTTTTATGTTGATGTTTAGTAAATGTAAATCAATTTCACCCATTTAATTAATAAATATAAGTTAATTTCACCTAGATTATTAGTAAATATGATTAAATTTCCCCCAGATATTTAATAAATCTACATCATTTTTGCTCAGATACTTAGTAAATAAAAATTAGTTTTTCTTGTAAAATTGACTTGGATTTACTAAATATTTTTGGGCAATATAAATGATCATTTGCATTGATATTAATAAATCAACCCCATTTCAGCTGTTGCTTTTATTAAGATGTACTTCATTTTTTTAAGTTAAGTTAACATATTCAATACCTTTTAATCAAAATTGTAGAACTTAAATTCTATTCAATTATATTACGTGTCACTTTGTTGCCACAATTTTTTTAAGTAACCATTGGTCAAATTTTTCTCAGTGTAGAGCAGATGTTTATACTAATCAACCACCGCTGTGTTCAGACAATCTCTTAATAACCGCAAAATAAACACCAGGTTTGAAAACATAACCAGATATTCTGTTTTTTGAGTAGGAAACGTTTGTTGTGCGTCTCTCCTCACCACCACCAACCACACCTTTATGACACATAGCTGGCACAGAGAGCGAGAAAAAAAGTGCTTTTGAGTTGTTTGTTAAGGATTTTTGAGCGATATTTTTCCTATGCTGTTGCGCATAGCACTGAATTAACATCTACATCTCCAGGTTTCATTTTGGTAATGGATCGTTCTACCGTGGCAGCGCAGCTGCGGATGGCAAGTAAATGAATGGATTTTTCTGATCTTGCACAATCGGGATATTTCCACTTGTAAATAATATGTATGGTATCAGCTGATGAATGCTATATAGCCGCTAGAGAAGCTCAGCTCTGAGGTTAATGGTGTCAGTAAGGTGTGCTGCCTGTCTGCAACACCCGTCACAATGCTGGTAATACTGCTTTCTGCTGAGTTGTGACGATAATACTTATGCTCGCAGCTGAGCTTGAAGTTGCAGTTGAATCGCTTCAGACTGTCAACTCTTATGTTCTCGTCTGACCATAGATCTAGTTAAAGTACACTCTTATCCATGCCGGAGGGGGATGCGATTTCTTTTTCAGGACCTTGTCACCTGATTTGTTTGTATTTGTGTTTCTGCATGTGTGCAGTGAGTTTCAGCATGGAGAACATCCAGAAGAACATCAGCACCAGGATGTTTAAAAGTATTCAACTCTTCACTTTCCTTTAACACTATAAGCATCCAGACAGCTTTGGAAAACACATCCACTGTTTATATCCAAAGATACCTTATGTTCTCAAGTTTAGTGTGTTTTCAGTGGATAATGTTTGCAGATTGTAGTCTGTGTGAATGAGCACCAATTGTGCTGCTCATTCAATCAATCAATCAAATTTTATTTGTATAGCACATTTCAGCAGCAAAGCATTTCAAAGAGCTTTACATAATTAAAATAAAAACAGCATGTGAGAAAGAGTTTAAAAAAATCATTAAAACGCAAACAGTGAGAAAGAGAAATAAAAAGAAAGTAATAAAAAGGTAAAAAGAAAAGATAAAAACATTAAAAACATCAAATACATTGAAGACATCAAAACCCTACTCTAACCCTAATTTAGCCATAAGCAACTCTAAACAGGTGGGTTTTAAGTTGAGATTTAAAGGCACTCAGTGTTTCAGCTGTTTTACAGTTTTCTGGAAGTTGGTTCCAAATTTGTGGTGCATAGAAACTGAATGCTGGTTCTCCTCGTTTGGTTCTGGTTCTGGGGATGCAGAGCAGACCAGAACCAGAAGATCTGAGGGGTCTAGATGGTTGGTACAGCAATAACAGATCTTTAATGTATTGTGGTGCTAAACCGTTCAGTGATTTATAAACTAACAACAGTATTTTAAAGTCTATTCTCTGAGCTACAGGGAGCCAGTGTAGGGACTTTAAAACTGGTGTTATGTGCTCTATCTTCCTGGTTTTAGTGAGAACGCGAGCAGCAGCTTCTGGATCAGCTGCAGCTGTTTGATTGATTTATTAGTCAGACCTGTGAAGACGCTGTTGCAGTAATCAATGCAACTAAAGGTAAATGTGATGGATTGAAATTGGATTGAAATTTGGTTATTTCAGAGTCTTGACTAGTTTGATTTGGCTGAGGCAGTGGTCAGATTCAACCAGCAGGGGGAGTCTAGCGCTTGCGCTATCTATAGTGAAGAGCACCGGAACTTCCTCCTTAGATATTAATAATCGCTGGAGCAGAAACACCGTGTCCGGCTCTTTATTAAAAAGCTCCCCTTCTTTAGGTATGAGTATGTATATATGCGCACCTGTATATTGTACGTTTGTTTGTTAACTGTCAGAAAGAGTGTGAGTTTTTGGACGCTCTGAATGTTAAAGTTCGTTATTAGCCTTGTTAGCTCCACTGTTAGCACCGTTGCTAACATACTGCTGTGTCGACTTTAATAACGTTGTGTATGTTTGTATGTTAATGAGATATTAATAATCGCTGGAGCAGAAACACCGTGTCCGGCTCTTTATTAAAAATCTCCCCTTCTTTAGGGCGTTTACATAAACACATGGATGAGTTTCTCTAGATCGCGCTGAGACATTAGTCCTCTAATCCTGGAAATGTTCTTCAGGTGATAGAAGGCCGACTTTGTGACTGTCTTAATGTGGCTCTGAAGGTTCAGGTCAGAGTCCATCACTACTCCCAGGTTTCGGGCCTGATCGCTGGTTTTCAGTCGTAATAACTGAAGCTGTGCATTGATTGTAGTTCGCTCCTCTTTAGCTCCAAAGATAATAACTTCAGTTTTGTTTCCGTTCAGCTGGAGAAAGTTTTAGCACATTCCTACCAGACACAACCTTCACTTTAATGGGGACAATGTAA
>NW_015116535.1:7654-27461 GCF_001443285.1 Poecilia latipinna | reverse complement strand
TGACATCTGCAAAGAAAGCCTCTCTTGCATGTTTTAGTGTTGTGTGATAGTTACATAGTCTTTCTTTGTAGATGTCACAATAAACGTGTAATTGAGTTTTACGCCATTTCCGTTCGGCCCTACGGCAGAGTTGTCTTGCAGATAGAACTGCTTGTGCATTTTTCCATGGAGATTTCTTCCTACCAGACACAACCTTCACTTTAATGGGGACAATGTATTCAATGATATCTGAAAGTTTGCACTGAAAATCATCTACCAACTTATCTTCATCATTATAGCTTAAGGACGAGGAAGAAGAGTAGATTTGATTAAATGTTTCTGCTGTGTTTTCTGTGAAAGTACGTTTTGTGTTAGTAGCTTTTTGTTCAAGTGGGTTAACGGATAAAGAACATTCAAAGATAACAGCAAAGTGATCCGACAGGGCGACATCAGTTACAGAGACATTGGAAATATGCACACCCTTACTGATAACCAGGTCCAGTGTGTGTCCATGAGTGTGTGTTTCTTGTTTGACATGTTGTGTTAAACCAAAACTCTCTAATATATCAAGTAGATTTTTTGCCCCTCAGACTTCAGGTGTTTGAATTACAATCATGTTTCTGGAATGAATGACTGAACTCTAACTACTGATCTTCTGAAATGCAATGGCGTAAACAAAACATAATGGTGACTGTATGGTGTTTTTATGATGCAAAGCACTTTGAACTGCCTTAGTGCTGAAATGTGCTAAACAAATAAAATTGATTAACTGAGTAAGAAAGGGTTGTTTTGATAAACAGTTAAAATCCTTCATTCTTACCCACAAATAAAACATTCAAAAATGATAGTAAAATCTAAAATCCAATTAATTAAAAAAATATTATCTTTGATCATCTTTACTGTAAATGTTCACCAGGATCAAAAATTGAATCACCAAAACTTTCTTTTTGTCACAGTTTCAGTTTATTCAGATTTTTACAATAAAACATCACACTGATTTAATCATTAAAATAAAGAATAAACTACCAATCATGACTGTTGTATGAAAATACACAAAAAGAAATGTAATAAATGCTTATTACTTTATAACTCCATTCAGAACCTCAGTTCTACTCTACATAAACATACAGGAGGGACTTTGCTTCTCAACTAAATTAACAAATGAATGAATGTCTTCATGTGGATGTCTTTCTGGAGAGATCTTTTACAAAAAATTCAGTGTTTTTTCAACAAAATGAAGCTTTGCAAACTCTTGAGAATATTATGTGGCTAAACCTTTTCTTGTTCATTCAGGATTCCTGAACTGTGATGTGCATTAATTAAAGAGACAACACATGTTGAAGCTTTATAAAACTATGTAAAATCATGTAATTCCAATGAGAAACTCCTGATATTTAAAAACGATAATAAACCTGTTCAGATATCTGTCCTCTTTCTAATGTAGAAAACAAGTGAGTGTTTATAGACTGGTGTAATTTCAAATATCATCAGAATCAAAAATAATGACTGATGTCCTGAATGGTGATGATAATAATTACAGTTTCTTCGGGTTATCTGTACAAGGATTTGTACAACAGTTGATCTGACAAAGCAATAAATGTAACTAATTATTTTAGATTAATCAAAATCCTCCTGAGCAATGATAGCCTCCATGGCTATCAAGAAGGAGCACCCCCCACCCACCCCCAAAAAAACAACAAAAAAAAAAAACTTCAACATCAACAAAAGATAAAGTAATTCCATAAACACAGCTGATCTGACAACAATGATAGATTTTAAAACAACAGAAACTAAAATACACATTTTAACCTGCTGGACCTCAGATCACTGCTGACTATTTCAGCTTAATCAATTCAGCTGAGGCTCCATTACAGAAAAGCTCAACCCCAACATACAGAGGCTGAGTGAATCTGGTCTGGACTCTGTGGAGGAGAGTCATGGTTTCAGAGACGCTGTAGAAAGACAGAATACCTGCTCTGTGATTCAGGTACACTCCTATTCTGGAGGAAACTGGACCTGATACTGGAGTTTCAGTGTTGTTGTACTTAAATGTGTATTTGTTTGTAGAACAAACTAATGACCAAGATTTGTCATTTAATCCAAATTTTTCTTCTCTGCTGACATCCTTGTTTAAAATGGCTACAACTCCTCTTCCCGCTCCTTTCCACTCCACCTCCCAGTAACAACGACCAGTCAGACTCTCTCTGCTCAGAACCTGAGAATGCTGAGTAAACCTGTCTGGATGATCAGGATAAGACTGTTTGTCTGTCTTTTTGGCTTTTCTGTTCCTCTCGAATAAAGACAGAAATGAATTAGCCGTGTTTGGATCCAAAGTAATCTTTTGTGAATATTTTAAAAATTCAGCTCTAGTCTCTGGTTCCGGTTCTGACAGTAAAAATTGTACCTCATTTAGTCTCTGTGAGACGTCTGTCCATGGGTCTCTCAGGACGTCCTGTAGTTTGTCTCTGAGCTCTGACACAGCTGCTGTCACGTCCTTAAAGTTTCTCCTGGGACGGATGTTGATGCTGGATGAGTGTGTCGACTCCCTGAGTGCTGGCAGTGAGGGGTAGTTGAGGAGAAACTGGGTGTGATCCTCTGTGTGTGAGAGCTGCTCCAGCTCAGCGTCTTTCCTCTTCAGCTCAGTGATCTCCTGCTCCAGCTTCTCCTGAACATCTTTGACTCGACTCACTTCAGTTTCCTGCTGGGATCTGATCTGCTGCTTCACCTCAGAGCTTCTTTCCTGGAGGAGACGGATCAGCTCAGTGAAGATCTTCTCACTGTCCTCCACTGCTTTATCAGCAGAGACATTGATGGCCTCCACCTCCTGTTGAAGCAGCTTCACATCTTTCTCTTGGTCCTGGATTCTCTGATGGATTTGTTGTCGACTCTCCTGGAGCTTCTTCTGCTTCTCAGCTCTTTCTGCTGCAGCTGGGACTGTTTCATGGCCTTTATGTTCATCCATAGTGCAGAGATAACAGATACACTGCTGATCAGTACGACAGAAGAACTCCAACACTTTCTCATGGTGAGAGCAGATTTTCTCCTTGAGATTCTTGGAGGGATTCACCAGCTTGTGCTTTTTAAATTGTGAAGCATTATTGTGAAGTTGAAGGTGCTCTTCACAATAAGAAACCAAACAACCCAGACAGGACTTGACGGCTTTTGTCTTGACGGCAGGGCAAAAATCACAGACCACATCTTCAGGTTCAGCATAGCAGCGATCTAGTTGATTTCCTCTCTGCTCCATTTCTGCTCTCAGGAACAACGACTGCGAGTTTTTCTTCTGTAGGTTAAATTATCAGGTTGCTGAAGGGAGTGTCTCTGGTTCCACCCATCATGACGCTTGTAACTCAGAGTGGGAGGGAACAAGGAAGAACTTTGAATTGATCAGTGTCTGTTAATCCAGACTGCTCATCTCAGGTTGATATTTCCATGTTTTATTCAATAGTTGGAAGCTATTAAAACATCCTGTTTTTACCCCACTTTAAATATCAAGCTCAGTCAAACAGAAGTATAAAAGCCACACATGCAAATCCTGCAGATAAAAATAACAGATTATGGATTATATCTTGTTTCTGGGCTTATCACATTATTGTTCCTCATATAGAAACCTACATACAGGTGCAGTGGTGATAGGAGTCCACTCTGCATTTGGCTGGTTCTCTTTTCTGTCAGACTGCCCCAGGGCAGCTATGGCTACTAACCTGTAGCTGCCCACCATCAGTGTGTGTGTGAATAACTGTATTGTGAAGTGCTTTGTGATCCTCTGGATTTGATAAAGCACCATTTACTATTTACAATTATTAGCACTTCAAGTTAAAGTATGTAAAAAAGGTTTAAAATAAAAAATATTTTTGGAGCATAATCTCACACTATAACATTTAGAGTAATTCCACTTTTAATTTCAGTACTTTTTATTCAGTCTTCAAAATAGGAAAGACAAGAAAATGTATAACTAATTAAGATGTGTTAATCTTCATCTATCATGAAATTATTACAAGAAAATATCTACTTATCAAAGTTTTCTCATCAACAATTCCTGTAACTGAGAGAAAGACAGCTACACAGGGACCAAAGTTTGAACCCACAGTGAGGAGTATAGTTACAGAAGTAGAAAAGTATCTAGTGATTACTGTTGGAGAACTGCATCTTAGAGGGAAATCAGACACGGTCATCAAGTCAAAACATCTACAGATGAACCTCTAAACAGGACTGAATTTTCTGAACACGAATGACATAAATGTTTCAAACAGAAATGTGCCTCTACAGCCATGTAATGGCTGTGGCTTTTTAATTCTCTTTTATAATTTACTTGCATCGTTGTCTTTTATTAGACTTAATTTAATTGCATTTTGGTTCATACAGCTGTCTGTGCAGAAACAGTTGCTGGAAATGTGCTGCATAAAGAAGTAATAAGCAATTTGAGCAGACTGATTATATAAAATATAATTTTTGTTGTGTTCAC
Organism: Poecilia latipinna; assembly: GCF_001443285.1. NCBI lineage: Eukaryota > Metazoa > Chordata > Actinopteri > Cyprinodontiformes > Poeciliidae > Poecilia > Poecilia latipinna. The sequence goes on along the minus strand of NW_015116535.1, from coordinate 23,017 downwards.
TAAGGATTATAAGGATTTACTCTAAACTGGCTGGAAATTAATGAAGCAAGCTTACAAATGATTCAAGAAGTGTAAAAATGGCACTTTATGAAATACAGTCACACGTCTGACAACAAATGTACTTCATTTAAAGAGACAGTTCCAGGTTATGCCTCTTTAGTCTAGCAACATCAAAGGCTATGTTCACACAGCAGATCTAGATCCAATGAAATCTCTTTTTTGCGTGGTTAATCATACTACTAATTAAAAATAACCAACTATATATAAACCGTTCTATAGTTTAAAACCCCTGCAGCTTTTCCTCAACCCTACTCCCCATGGCCTTGTACAGAAGCCATAACTTCCACACTGAAGAACTCTAAACCTAGTTGAGACGTGCAACCCATCAATGCAGCAGGACTCCTCTCTGAGTCATCTTTCTTCTCAGAAACAACCGTTGGTTTCATTTTTCAGCAACATGTTGCTGCAGTGAACATCAGTGGTTTCACCCATTATCAGGTGTGAGTTTCTCAAGAAGTGTTTCTCAATTCCAGCCCTCAGGCACCCGTTCTTCATATTTTAGATGTGTTTCATTTCCAGATCACCTGATTCAAATGACTGTATGACCTCTTCTGCAGCCATCGAGTACTGCAGAGGTCTGTTATTCACCCCACAGATTCAAACCAGATGTCTGACAAAAGGGAAACACCTAAAATATGCCAGGCAGGGGGGACTGAAGAATTGAGAAACACTGGTCTAAAGGGAGGAAACATGTTTCACTAATACACCTTTTGGACTAAATATTTTGAGTTCTTCAGGTCACCTAAATAGAAATAAATGCAGTTTCTCCTTCTCTCAGTCTTTAAATAAGAAAAGCTTTTATATCTGATTAATACAACTCAAACATAAAAATTATAGACTCTCCACTTGGTATTCGTCCAAATTCACATAATTAGCACAAGTTCAGACAGGAATATTACTGGGCTGCTGTCTGACTCACCTCTCTGATGATTCACCACTGGTGTCTTACAATGAACAAAGGAAATAAATCTAACATCAGGAGCCTCGGGTGATTGAGTTGTAGTATTATGGGCTGTAGAGGAGGAATGGTAAAAACCTAAATCTATGTTAACTACATATAATTTACATCTCCAGTTAAACCCATGACTATTAAAAGCCCTGGCAGCTTAAAAATTATTTTAATTCAACCAAAATGTTTGTTGTAGAGAAAGAGACATCCATCCATCCATTTTCTGAACACCCTTGTCCCTCAGTGGGGTCGGGAGGTGCTGGTCCCTCTCCAGCTAACATTCCGGGCAAGAGGCGGGGTCACCTGGACAGGTCACCAGTCTGTCGCAGGGCAACACAAAGACACACAACCATGCATACACACACTCACACCTAGGGGCAATTTGGAGAGGCCAATTAACTTAACAGTCATGTTTTTGGACTGTGGGAGGAAACCGGAGTACCCGGAGAAAACCCACGCATGCACAGGGAGACCATATGTTGTCGCCCTCTGTCTCCGTGCTGCCGCCAGCTCGCCACCAGGGGGCCCCAGCAGTCCCTCTCCTGACGCTCCACCTTGCGGGTGTGTCTGCACACACCTGCAGATCATCTGATCAGTTCCAGGACTATAAGAGGAGCCTCCAGCCAACACTTCAACGCCAGAGTGTTAACCCTTGTGGTAACTAAGAGCCATCTGAAAACCTTGAGTTATATACGTTCCTGTTCTAACCTCTGTCTCCTCATCTCAGGTTTGATCGAGCCCTGGACCCGGGCAAGATCCGGACCCAGTCGAGCCCGCTAAAGGGATCTGGATCTCCTCGCCCTGGAGGGCCCTGCACCTCTCCCTCACTTCCCCCGAGCAGGAGTTCATTGGACCCCAAACCCAGCCCCGGCGTTTCCGACCTGTCTGTTGTTCAAAGCCACTCCAGCTCGAATCACCTTTTTTTCGTTGTTGAATAAAACCCTTAAACTTCAGTTTTCTCCTGAGTGCCTGCTGCATGTGGGTTCGGAATATTCCAAAAACCATGACACCATGCAAACTCCATGCAAAAAGACCGGGGCCGGGAATCGAACCCAGAACCTTCTTGCTGCAAGGCAACAGCTCTACCAACTGCGCCACTGTGCAGAAAGAAACAGAAAATCTGTATTGGCATTGCAATTGTAAATCCTTCCTTTAAAAACTGACCAGTGTTTTGTATGTTTCCTGTAATATTTTGAGGATTTATATTTAGGCATGAGCTCCAATTCTGTTTCTAATTTATGACTCTACAATCAATTCTACTCTGAAAAATCATTTGGTTAGAAATTTTTAATAAAACTTTCAGTTTGTTTCCTCCCAGCAGAGAAAATGCTGAAAATGTACTTGTATGGTAGTTTCAGAAGTCTACTTTCCATCTTTATATGTGCAAACTTCTTAATAAAACAAACTTAGACTACTAAATTAGTATTTCAATTTTTTTACATTTCAAAAAACAAAACTTGAACAACAGATCAGACTAACGATATGCTTTAAGGCTCTTACCAACATAAAGTGCACAGCAGCATGTAGACGGTACTGTTCCACCTCATCGAAACGTCTTGTTGCAACAGCTTCTTGGGCTGCATTTGTAACTCATGGAGTCAGGAATATTCAAGCAACGAATGCTTAAAATGTCCAGCAATTCCCATCCCCATTGCAACAGTCTCTGCGATGCTGTGCTACCACTGCGCAAGTTGTCGATCATTTACAACGAGTTGCAGTGTGTGTGCCAAACAGTTTAAACTTTTCAAGAATAACCAGTTCTTTGGTCATATTATGGCTCGGTACAGAGGCGCAAAAAGTGAGTATGCAGCGTATGCAACGCATAGGGGCGCAGCACCAGAGGGGGCGCCAAAACCCCGTCTGGAGGGGGCGACGCGCCGATTATGTTTTCCCATACACTTCAGCGCGCCTCACGCTCCTTCACCTCTCGCACATAACGAGGTAAATGTAGCGATTTTTACACTTCACGTATCATCGCCTTGGGGGTGGGGGGGGTGTTGGTCAGCGTCGCTCCTTCACCCTGACGTTCCTTCCCTGGGGTGGGGGCGCCGATTTATGTTTTCGCATCCACCTGAATAATGTGTAGTTGCGCTACTGGCTCGGTATATTCGTGGGTTCCAGTGCTGCATCAATGGCTGGTCATCCAATGCCATGAACTCCATAACTTTCCTCGTATTAGCTTTGTTTTTGTTTTTTTTCATTGCTCATCAGAGCTAACAGCGGGCCACCGACGAAGTCTTTTCTTCCGCTTTAGCCTTAGTTTGACTGCTCTCTTCAAATGCTGCATATTCAGCAGCGTGGTGGTTTCATAAATATCAATCAATCACTTTATTTTTGGTAAATTATCCACATCAAACACAACAAAAAAACAAAATAAACAAACCCATAATTTACCAAAAAAGGAATAGGCTGAACCCAAGCTTATTTTTGCCTACCCTGTTTTATACCCAACAACCTACCAAAATATCTTCACAAAATATATATAAATCTACATAGCAGCATAAGATTTTATCATTTTACATTTTAAAGCTCTTTTAAAGCTCACCAAGAAAGGACATAACTTAAAATCATCATTCAATTCATTCCACAGTTTCACACCAATAACTGAAACAAGCAGGAAATTTGCTTGTTTCATAACTTCATAACCAGCAACCTTCTCTCCTATGGTCTGTTTAACAGCTACATTCTTAGATCAACACAATCCTCCAGCTCTGTCAGCAGCAGAAACAGCAACATTATAACCTATCAGGGAAACAGACTATATTTGCTTTGCATCGTCTCCACATGATGACAATGATACAGTAGGATCTAATTAAATATTAGATTCTTGATGTGTTGTTGATATGCTGTTGTACATTGTTTTAAAATCTTGTTCAACATGCCCCTTTTTAACATTGAGTCCCTGCCCCTCCAAAGATCTCTACACGGCCTGACTCCGAGGAACTTTTTGTTCGGTCAATGTCCCAGTGCAAGTACTAGAACAAAGATTTTTAGGCCAGTTTGTTTTCATAGCCGTTTCCTCGCTCGTCCTCTTGATCTCCTTTCATAGAATGGAGGTGGAGGTGGGGGGAAGAGTGTGACGCTCATGGAGGGTTGAGGTGGTGGGGTCAGTTGTGGAGAAAGGAGAGGATGAGGGTGGAGGTGGGGGGGCAGCTGTGGAGAAAAGACAGGATGGAGGTGGAGGGAAGGCTCCGGAGCGAGGCGGGGCGATGAATGGCTTGCATGTTTGACTAAAGTGATCAGGGGTACGGCATACAGTCCTTAAACATTGACCAGCGATTTCCATGGCAATTGGTTCTGGTTCTGCCAGTATAACATCCACTGCAGTGACCTTCAGTGAGATGTTTGTTCATGTGTCTCTCAGGATGTCCTGTAGTTTGTCTCTGAGCGCTATAACGTGATAAGTATCTTGTTAAAACGTGATAGTTATCTTGTTAAAACGTGATAGTATCTTGTTAAATAGTGATTCTTGAGAATAGGGACAAAACAGGTCCTATGAATAAAGGACAAAATTTGAATAAAATATACACAAAATATAATTTTTTCAAATATCTGACTCAACTAACCTGGGTCATGTGAGCACAACAATGTATATTTTTCTTTTTTTTGCTGAATATTTTTTTATTTTAAACATTGTAGTCGGTGGATGATACCTGTAAAAGACCTTGTCCAGGAGCAGAACTCAATACATTATAATAGTTTAAAACAGTAAAGGCTGTGCTGGCTGCAAGACGTAAGCTAGCCCCACCAGCTCCAGCTACTGCCACAGCCTGCCCATCTCCAGCCGCCACAGCCTGGCCGTCCGAGCCTGCCGCTGTTGCGGCGTCCCCGCGGGCCGAGCCACCGGAGGTCCCGGCCCCTGGGCTCCGCCTGCAGCTGCCTCCGGTCCCTGCGCCGAGGCAGCGTCAGTCTCCGCCCCCAGAGTTTCCTGCGTCCGCTGCATGTGAGCAGCCCCCAGAGTTTCCCGAGTCAGCTGCCGGAGTGCAATCCCCCGAGCTCCAGCCTCCAGTGCCTGCTCCGCCCAAGACTCCTAGTGCTCAGTCTCCTAGTGGTCCCCCAGAGACTCCTAGTGGTCTCCCAGAGGCTCCAGCCGGCCTACCTGCCGGCCCTCCAGAGGCTCCTGCCAGCCCTCCAAAGGCTCCTGCCGGCCTTCCAGGGCCGCTTTGGCTGTGTGTCCCGCGCCGGCGATGCCCGCCGGACCAGCCTCCTCGTCGGTGCTTCCTCCGCCAGCGTCGCTGCCCACCGCGGCCCAAGCTCCGCTTCCTGTGTCGCCGCCCACCGCGGCCCAAGCTCCGCCTCCGACGTCGCCGCCCGCCGGGCCTCCTGCGGGAGCTCTGCCTCTTGTGCCGTGGACGGCCCCCAGACTGTTTTCCTGTGTTTAAGTTCCTGTGTGGATTTAGTTTTTGTCTCTGGACTCTGGCCCTCCTGCCGTCGCCCCTCCACCCACCCTGTTGGGTTGCTTTTTGTTTGGAACTGTTTTCTGGACTCTTGCCCTCCTGTCGTCGCCACTCCGCCCACCCTGTTGGGTCGTTTTGTTTTTTGTTTGTGGACTTTTCTGTTGGGCGCCTGGTAGGCGCCCCTTGAGGGGGGGGTACTGTTATGATCCGTGTTGCTGTGTGTTTAGTTTTTGAGTTTTTCTGTGTGATTCTGTTTCCTTGTGTGTCTCTGTCCTGTCCTCCCCGTTGATTGTCTCCCAGGTGTGTCTCGTTCCCTTGATTGCCCCGTGTGTATTTAGTCTCACCTGTTGTCTGTGTTCTTCGTCGGATTCTCGTCTAATGTCGTCTTGTGTACCAGTCTGTTTCCCTGTGTTCTTTGTGCTCTCCGTTGTTCTGTACCTCGACATTTAACATTAAATTTATCATCATCGTCATCCTGGGTCCTCCCTGCATTCTCCCTCACCACTCACCACTTCAAATCATGACAATCCCCAGCTCTCCGCTATGCTGCAGCTAGTGTAACCCAGGGTAAAATCTGCCCTTATGCATTTCTGTACTGCTCTGAATGCATTACCATTGGTTCTACTCACAGTCAGTCACATAATGCATTCAGCAAATCACAGTGTCTGGAGTGGTAATACAGACCTACTCCAGCTTTCCCCAGTCAGGTGTGAGGGGGAGGCAGGCTGGGATGGTCTGTGCTTCTTTTCCCCTCCAGCAAACCATACTGACACACAAACCACTTTTCGCCTCTTCTCCGTTGAGGAGAAATGGCGCTTGAACATTTTCCCCTCAAATAGTTGGACAAATAAAATCACGGATCACTTCAGTCAATGATGTGTGAAAAAGTAATGCAGTCACCCAACATAGCTTATCTTTTCATGTCTTCATCAAGTGTCGGCCACCAGAGGAGGCTTCAGATTAACTGATTTAATTCATACCAAACCTTAGTAATTATCATGTAACACATACGTGCTCCACAGCTTTTAGGTACGACCATCCTGAACCTCCAAGAACACAGTCATCCTCTACTGTAAAATCAAACCACATCTGAAATTACTCATCTACAGGATTTGTTCATCATGTAAAAANTTACAGTTTCTATGTGTGAACAGCACTAAGCTACAGGAGCAGGAAAGCTGCTTCATCAATATAATTCACAGCTGAAGACTTAAAACTGACTGAGATACACAGAAAGGAAGCAAAGTTTCCCTAAACTGGTTAGAAAACCTTAGACGGTTCTTCTGGGGAAGTGGAGCACACCAAAACAGAAGACTACATGCTTTTTGCCGACTGTTCAGCTTCAGATTAACTACGTCAGGACCATAAGAAATTAGGGAAAGGATTTTGAGGACCATGGGTCACTGACAAATTTTATATAAAATACCACAGAATCTTTCCTTTTAGACTTTTTCAGATGTAGACATCTAAGGTAATACAAATAAATATAAAATAAATGGAAAAAATTAGAATGTTTCTTTCTCAGGACAGCGAATGCTTCCAACTGTAAAGTCGTTCCTGGACCTTACAGCCTACCAGTCGACACCCTCCGGTCAGAAACACAGCTGTGTTATTTAACCAATTTATATGAGGTTTTGTGCATCACCCAAACCTGACAACCATTTGGGGCCATCAGCTGGATGATTGGTCAGATATATGGCTGGATGTACGGTTGGAGGAACGGCTGACTGGTTAGACGTAAAGTTGGTTTTAATGATTGATTGGATGAACATTTGGATGAGTGGATGGATGGTTGGTTAAGACCCTTGTAATGGATGTCAGCATCATTAATAATGCAGATCACCATTGGCTTGGTTAATGGTAGAAAACATCTGATCTGCTGTGGATGCCAGGCCTCCTTATTGTAGAACTGTAATCAAATTAGGCTCTTTAACAGCTGTACTTTTTGTAGATAAAGAAGGTCAACTCTCCCAGTTTGTTTTTTTAAATATGTCCTGTATGGACAATATCTTATTCAATGACAAACTTTTATCCACAGAAGTGGCAGCTAGCCATTTTACTATTATCACAAAAAAAACTTTCTGTAATACTTTAAATTATCGAAACTTTATTCAAAGTTAAACTTTTGGATCAGAGGTTGTCTTAAATCTGAAGATGTGAGTTTTAGAGTCGGTTTAAGGAGTTTCACATCAACAACTACCCACCATTTTGATTAATTTCATGACTAAATGTTTATTGTGCAGATATGAAAAAGAAAATTATAGTGCAGCAAAATAGGTGAATAAATAAGATTATAGGTTGCAGCAAATTTACTGAATAAAAGAAAATTATTGATCCCCCATAGAAACTTTGCAATCACATATGAATTATGACAAAATACCTACATTTAACTACACCCAGAAGAATTGTATTGATATTCCAACCTAAACAATGTAAAAATAACCACCAGTAAGTTAAAAATTAATTAGAACAGCATCAAACATGTTAAATGTAATGGCATTTTCTCAATAAAACTAATTATTAATTATTATAAAGTGATGGATTGAAAGAGAGATTATCTCAAAAGATATAAGAGTAAAGGTTATGCTACTAAAATTTGGGGGGTTACACATAAATTAGACCCTACTGGGCATCAACATGTGAACTGGGTCAAAATGGATCAACCAGTTGGACATGAACTCTTGATGGCTGATTTATCCACAGCTGACAAGTGGCCGCCTCGCTCAGCTGCAGATTCCCATGCTGAGTTTGAAGGAGGCTAAACCAAAAGAGAGGGGATTTACTGAAGGCTGGTGAAGTTTTGTGCAAAGAGAAAAAGCAATTGACTAAAGAGTCTCTTAAGATACTCTTAATAATCAATCTAGCAGGTGTTTTTAAAAAGTGTCTAGCCAATAATAAAGTAAAACTCCTATTTTTAGCAGAACATCAGCAACTTTTGGGGAGTACCTCCAAAAGGTACAAATATATTCTCTTCTTCTTTGAGCCAATGAAAAAGGCCTGATGCATACTGAAATATCTCTATCATTGTGTCTCTCATTAATATTGACTTTTAGATTTAATTAAAACAACTGAACAATTTTCCCAGCTCCCTTCCTTTTCCACAGATATTAAAGCTCATTAAACAAACATCACAATAGCTGCATCAAGCCAAACATCTAATTTCTTAAAAAAAAAAAAAAGTAACTGAGACATTAAAATATTTTTTTAAATCAATCTCCAGATTTCATTTTGTCTCAAACTCCTAAGCAAGAAGAATTAAGTAGTTATCAGTTACTTTTGAGATTACTGGAACAGTTATTCTCCTCATGTATCTTTTTTGTTTGTTTCTGAAATACAAAAAGCCTCCTTAACATAAATGCATGCATAACATTCACATGATTAAAACTAAACTGACATCAAATGATTTTATCATGTATAGAAAATCACAATTTAAACCAAAAACCTGAAATATAACTACTGAGGTATTCACTCTTAAAGTATTATAATATTCCCGCACATCATGTTTCTTTGGCCCAAATTACCAAAGTCTCTTGGAGATGCTGGGTCCCCATCATCGGTTTAAGGGCTCATTAGTTCAGTGACGTCGTTTCCTGTGACATCTGCATACACGAGTCTCCACCAGCTTTATTTTTTTCTGGGCATGTGGCTGAAGAACTTCTTGCATGCAGCTGCACCAATCTACCAGTAGGTGGCTCCAGAGAACTAAAAATCCCAGAACATCAGTTTTTCTTGCTCGTCTATGCCGCTCTGATTTACTCCAGCATCATCTTTCAGGTTGTTAGGTCAGCCAGAAAAGCTGCTTTTAGTTTCCCAAAAACTAAACGTAAAACTTTATCGGTAGTGGCCCATAAACATTTGAATATTTTGCCCCTGTAGACAAGTATCTTCACTTCATGCTTTTAAGTCTCCTTTAAAAACATATTTTTTCAATAACATTTAACCCACTTTGAGTTTACTGTATCTTTTTATTTTCTTTTTCCATGTTATTAATGTTTCAGTGCTTGTTTTATGTCATGAATTTTATCTATTTTATCTCTACTTTCTGTTTTTAAAAGGGCTTTCTGAATAAATCGGACATGGATGTTATTATTATTATTATGATTGTTACGATTAACAAAAGTTAATATTTTCACAAGAGATGAACAGTTTTTTAAAGCAATACAAGACAGTAATTTTCACACAGAGGAAGTTTCTGTTTGGTTTTGGTCTGGTGCCAATATCAGACAGTACCAGAACCAAGATTTATAGGCTGACTTGTTTTCATAGCCATCTCCCCATGAATTTCCTTACATCAATTGTGGAGAATAGTTGAGGTGGGGGGATGGGATCTTTTGTGGAGCTGAAGGTGGATGAGAGTAGGCAGTCGGCTGTGGAGTGGATAGAGGGCGTGCTTGACACCAGCGTGTCCGACTTAAGTGATCGGGGGTGCGGTATGCAGTCAAGAAGTGTCGTCATTGAGTATTGCCCTGAGAGTAGGTACCGGCAGTGATGCCCTTTCCACTCAGGAACAGGAACGAACACATGCTCATCATGCAAAATATTCTAACTTTCCCTCATCAAAAGTTCTTTTCAGAATATTTGTTTTCCAAAAGCAACACTACTGTATTAAAGTTTATTAATTTTTCTTTTGAATAATACCAATTTTATGTATGTTGAAGCAAATAAAACACTCTGTGGCTCAGTTTCAACATATATATATTTTATATGGTATTCCAAAAATGCCATGTTTGCTGTTTGGGGCAATATTGAACCTTTATTTTAAAAGAAAGCTATAGAGTGTATTTTATTGTTTTGCAACATGGTTTTACACATATAATTAAAAAATGTCATTACAATTAAGTGTCAAATTGATTTAATTTTTGAGTAATCGGCTTTAAATAACCCCATCCTTCTCTATTCAAAGGTGGGTTTGTGGCAAGGTACACCTAACCCCCTAAATCTCAAAAACCATTAGACATAATGGGCTAAAATTTTCTCTGCTCTTTTCTGGTAATACATTTAATAGAAAATGCATTTAGAGTACTAAAAATAATAATTACAAAATTGACTGCCGGAACCTACTGAGAGAAAAGTATCTACTTCAGAGATTGCCAGTGAGATGTTTGTCCATGTGTCTCTCAGGACATCGTACATTATATCTCTGAGCTCTGACACAGCTGCTGTCACGTCCTCAAAGTGTCTCAGAGGACGGATGTTGATGCTGGATGAGTGTGTCGACTCCCTGAGTGCTGGCAGTGAGGGGTAGTTGAGGAGAAACTGGGTGTGATCCTCTGTGTGTGAGAGCTGCTCCAGCTCAGCGTCTTTCCTCTTCAGCTCAGTGATCTCCTGCTCCAGCTTCTCCTGAACATCTTTGACTCGACTCACTTCAGTTTCCTGCTGGGATCTGATCTGCTGCTTCACCTCAGAGCTTCTTTCCTGGAGGAGACGGATCAGCTCAGTGAAGATCTCCTCACTGTCCTCCACTGCTTTATCAGCAGAGACATTGATGGCCTCCACCTCCTGTTGAAGCAGCTTCACATCTTTCTCTTGGTCCTGGATTCTCTGATGGATTTGTTGTCGACTCTCCTGGAGCTTCTTCTGCTTCTCAGCTCTTTCTGCTGCAGCTGGGACTGTTGCATGGTATTTATGGTAATCCATTGTGCAGCAATAACAGATACACTGCTGATCAGTACGACAGAAGATCTTCATCTCCTCACCATGACGAGGGCAAAAGTTCTGCTCAAGTTTAGCAGATGCTTCAACAATTTTGTGTTTTTTAAAAGTAGAAGATTCATAGTGAGGTTGAAGGTGATTCTCACAATAAGAGGCCAAACAAACCAGACAGGACTTGACAGCTTTCATCTTCCTCCCAGTGCAGACATCACAGGCCACATCCTCAGGTCCAGCATAGCAGTGATCAGCAGGAGCAGCTTGGAGTCCAATCTCTTTCAGATCTTCCACCAACTCTGCTAACATGATGCTTTTCTCCAGGTTAGGCCTCGGTATGAAATCTTTCCTGCACTGAGGGCAGCTGTGGACTTCCATCTGATCTTCTCCATCCCAGTGGCCTTTAATACAGTTCATGCAGTAGCTGTGTCCACAGGGAATCGTCACTGGATCCTTCAGTAGATCCAAGCAGATGGAACAGGAGATTTTCTCCAGCTGAACTCCACTCTGAGCCATTTTACCTCTCAGTAATGACAGTTTGAGTCGGACATCTCTGACTATATATATATGCAAGTTACACCCACCTTAAAAATATGTGGATAAACTGGTATGCTTTTGTTTCACAGCAGGAAGATGTAATTTCAGGCTGACTGATTTCCAGAAGGTGTTTAATTCTTTCTGTTCTCTGTTTCTCCATATGTGGTAAAGATGAATAATTATATGTTCTGATATTTATGAGGTGGTTGAATATGGCATATTTTTGGGTGAAGAATTAATATAAATACATAAATAAATGTTTGTGAAATAAAATAATAATGCTATTTATTATTACAAAATAATAAAAAATGACACAGTGACATGTAAGAGTGAATGAATCAACAGAAAGTGATGAATAATTTGCATAAGCTTTATAAAACACATTGCTAAAACTAATGTCTCCAAACTCAGACAATCATGTGAGTTTCCCCCCCCCAAAAAAAAAAAGTTGCACAAGTTAATATTTGTTACAGAGGTAACATATTGCTAAGAACTTAACATGATATATTATTGCTATGGATTAGCTACCCATCATTTAGCGACGTTTCCAAACTCAGACAATGATGTGAGAAAAATTAATGCTGTCATCCAACGTAGCCTAACTTTTCATGTCTTCATCAAGTGTTGGCCACCAGAATAGGCTTCATACATTTGATTTCATTTACACTAAACTTCAATAGTTATGTAACTGATATCATGCTTCACAGCTTTTTGATAAGACCATCCTGAACCTCCAAGTCATCTTCTACTGTAAACTCAAACCACGTCTGAAATTACTCATCTACAGGATTTGTTCATCATGTAAAAATGTGTTATTAGACCTGTGTCAGAACTGGACCTCCCTGTTTCCTCTGCTAAATCCTTAGCAGCAACAAGTGGACCCTCCATGTATGACACCCTGTACTCTGGGCTGGACTTAGAGAACTTGTAATTCAACAAGGACAGCACAGATAAACTATTATATTTTAATTTTTGAACATTTTCATATATTCCCCATTCTATTGAGTTTGTAAAGATTTTCCACTGGGATGTCCAACTCATGAGCCGCTCTGAGTTGCTTGGTTCTTTGCTGATCTCCCTTCCCTGATCTACATGTCTACCTTTCACAGCATGGCTACATTCCAGCTGCCCCCACACTTCTCTGCACGAGTCAGCATCAAAGTCTGCTTTTTTAGACCATCTCCTTCAATACAGGCGAACAAAACATGGTGGCTGCACTGAGGGTGAAGCGGACAAATTTACAAGATATTGAGTTTCCTTGTGTATGTGTGTTTCCTTGATTACTCACTTCACATAGTTCAACATACCATCATACCTGCTGGAATGCATAAGGAAAACTTCCTAATGCAATCCTGGTTGCGTTATGCTGAATGCATGAGGAAAACTTCCTCGTCTATTCCAAAATAGGGAAGTTTTCCAATTAAACAGGTTCAACAGAAACAAAACCCAAGCACACTCCAGTGTTTGGACAGTGCATTCCTGCTGATCTTTGCTTCTAACAAACTTGTTATTTCTCAGCATCTCCAACACTGGGTCTAAAATCAGAAGATTTATGTGGATCATTGGTTTTCAATCCTAATCTTCATGATCCACTGTTTTTCATATTTTAGATATTTCTCTGCACCAGCACACCTGAATCGAATGGATGCATTAACCCCTAAACATGCAATTAAGTGCTACAGAAGCCTAGCCGTTATCTGTTTACATACAGCAGGTTTGTGGGGGCAGGAAAATGCCTAAAACCTGCTGGACAGTGGCTCCTGAGGACCAGTTTTAAAACTACCGATGTAAATTATATCTCCTGATGTTTCTCCTCCGTTGCAGTGATTTGGAAATATAAATTTGTCCCCATGATCCAGAGACAGACATCCTAGTACTGACAGAGCACATCTCACCACATTGGTTGAATTAAGCAGGGTTTCCCTCAATGTATTATAAGCCTGGCGGGCCACCAGGCTTTACTTGTGCCCCACCAGGCTAAGCATTGCTTATTTATTTAAGTCTTTATAAAATATTTGCATTTAAGACTTTATTGTAGGTCTTCAGATATTAATCTTCCAATCTTTCAATAACACATAATTATCAAGTGATATTTTCAAATTTCTTGTCAACTTTAAACATTTTTTAACTGAAAATTCACAACTTATTACAGTTCAGTGCTTGGGACCGGAGTGTAATAAGTCTGGTCCAAAGCACCGGACTTATTACAAGCAGACTAATTTTTTGTGAATTTCCTTGTGTATGTGTTTCCTTGATTACTCACTTCACATATTTCAACACACCATCATAGTTGCTGAAATACAAAGGAAAACTTCCTTCTGCATTCCACCACAAGGAAGTTTTCCTATTAATCAGGTTCAGCAGAAACAAAACCCAAGCACACTTCCATTGTTTAAACGGTGCATTCATCAGTCTGTTTCTAACAAAGTTGTTTCTTCTCAGCATTTCCAACACTGGGTCTAAAACCAATGATCTACCAACATAGATCATTGGTTTTCAATCCTAATTTTCAGGATCCACTGTCTTTCATGTTTTAGATATTTCTCTGCACCAGCACACCTGAATCAAATGAATGCATTAACCACTAAACATGCAATTAAGTGCTACAGAAGTCTAGCAGTTATATATATACTTACAGCAGGTTTGTGGGGGTAGGAAAATGCCTAAAACCTGCTGGACAGTGGCTCCTGGGGACCAGTTTTAAAACCACAGGTGTAAATTATATCTCCTGATGCTCCTCCTCCTGCAGGATCGGTGCAGTGATTTGGAAACATGAATTTGTTCCTATGATCCAGACACAGACAGCCTAGTACTTACAGAGCAGATCTCATCACAATAGAGACATTGGTTGAATCAAAGTTTGAAATATTTCAGGAAATCAAAAATATTTTATTTGTAAGGAGCTGATACTGCTTGTTCAGCTACCAGAAGGCAAAAACAGTGGCATCACAAATCGATCAATAGTTTAGTTGATATAGTAAAAGTGTTAGGTGCCAGGGCATCTGAAAGTCAGTTCAACTGTCTCCCTTTGTAAGACGTCCAGTCAGTGTAGGATGATTCTTGTATCATGGAATTAATTTCCATTTTCTGGTGTTCAGATTTTTCATATTACTGAGTGCCAATTCATAAATAATCTTCCTCTTATCCTTGTTCGGTTTGCAGATGCAGAGATGCCCAGACTTCCCATTCCTCATATGCAGGCCCGCCTCCACATTTGGTCCGGCTTTTTTTTTTTCATATACCGTATTTTCCGGATTATAAGCTGCTTATATGTGGATTTTTCTTCAACCACCAGGGGGCTCTTTAGCAGGAAGTGAATCATTGGAAGTCAAAATTGGAAATAAAAGAAGAAAACGCCCATTAAAACGGAAGTAGGTTTTAATAGGGAATTGAAATTTGAGAATGTTGTTGATCAGTTAAATAGCATTGAGGGGAAAAAGAAGATTTTTTTTTAAATAATTCTGGGATCTTTATGAGAATTTGAGGTATAGATATTAGGATCCAGTAGAGGGCAGTAGTGCAACAATAATGGAGGCAAGCTGCAGTTGAAATCTAAAGAAGAAGAACAAGCAGCAGCAGCAGCAGCAGAAGAAGAAGAAGAAGAAGAAGAAGAAGAAGAAGAAGAAGATTTTTTTGATTTTTAACAATACATTTATTTACAATTCATGAAGCGCACAAAATACAATTTAAAACACAAGGAATCACATCAGGACAAGTTTTTTTTTTTTTTTTTTTTTTTAAAATATTAAAAAAGGGCTTTTTTAAAATTTTATT
>NW_015116535.1:0-5685 GCF_001443285.1 Poecilia latipinna | reverse complement strand
TGCCAGGGCATCTGAAAGGCAGTTCAACTGTCTCCCTTACTAAGATATCCAGTCAGTATAGGATGATTGTAGTATAATTTAATTAATTTCCATTTTCTGGTGTTCAGATGTTTCATATTCCTGAGTGCCAATTCATCCATAATCTTCCTCTTATCCTTGATCAGTTTGTAGATGCAGAGATGCCCAGACTTCACTTTCCTCCATAAGGAGTCCCAAAGCAATCCAACATAGTCATTCCAGCAAAAAAGTCATTTCTTAAAGATTATTTTCTTTGAGAATACATTTTGCTGTTAAATTAGTTGTTTTCTTTCTGACAGATTTGTTGGCTGATTGGTTTTGACACTTTTTTATGGTGAGTTTGCTGCCACCATGTGGCCAAATTGAAGTTAGTATATTTAATTCAAGTAGATCAAAGATTTTGGTTTCTGAAATGATTAAATGTAGCTGTATAGTGCCTTCAATAAGACATTGTAAAATGTGTGTGTGTGTGTGTGTGTGTTGTGAATCTGAACCACTTTAACGTCACAATAAAAATTAATTATGAGTATAATTCATTGATGTGGTTTCATCAGTGCTATTAAATACACCAGAATCAACATATATGAAAATGAGGGGCTCCTCCTGTGTTGTGGTGCTTCTTTCCCGGCTAGATGAGCTCCATGGTCCCCCCCAGAACAGTGCTGGATGTGTTAAGGTTGTACAATAAAAGAGGAACTGTTCCTCCTTGCATCAAGCTGGGAAAGAAGCACCACAACACAGGAGGAGCTCCATGAGCCCCTCCTGTGTTGTGGTGCTTCTTTCCCAGCTACATGAGCTCCATGGTGCCCCCCAGAACAGTGCTGGATGTATTAAGGTTGTACAATAAAAGAGGAACTGTTCCTCCTTTATTGTACAACCTTAATACATCCAGCACTGTTCTGGGGGGCACCATGGAGCTCATGTAGCTGGGAAAGAAGGAGGAGGCAGAGGAAAATGCAATGTGTAATTAAATGATTAAATACGTACCAGTTCAACTGTAAATCCTGCTTTAGGCATTACATATCTGCAATAAGAAATCATTAAAAAGCACCTTTTATGGCAGTTAAGTTTCTGCAATGAAGGAGGAACAGTTCCTCCTTCATTTCAGAAACATAATGCCTGCAATAGAGGTTACTCATTTTGAGAACCTACCCCAGTGTGTGCCTTATTTCAGGTACTTTCTCTCTTGTCTTTTCATTCCAGGTGAAAGAACATAAGACAAATCAGGCTTTTGGAGCTGCAAAGCTCTACCTCACTATTGAGGAATTCGGCTGGCTCCAACACTGGCTCCTCATTCGAAATAAAATGGAGCCCAGTACAGATCTTTTAATGTTCACAGAACGCTTTACAAAATGTAAAAAGATGGTGACTGTTCTGCAGAAAATATGGGGGGAAATGGGCCTTCCCGGAGCCCCCACATTTACGGACTTTAGGACGTCCATTGCAACATACGTAAGTAATTATATCAATTTTACATTTACAAAACCAAACATAAAAATGAAATATTGAAAAAACCTACTCTATTTTCCAAGGTTCGAGATGTCCTGTCACCTAAGAGCCGCAATGAACTTAGCAAAACCATGTGCCACAATATTAGCACAGTAGAAAAGTTCTACGCTCTTGATAAGACGGCGTCCCAACTGCTGACCATACGGAAACAATTTGAGCACATAACGAATCCTGAAGTGTCATCATCACACCGGGAAGAGGATGCTGAAATGTTAACATTATCAGAATCATCCAGTGAGTCTGAGGAGGAGATGGGGCCAGGGCAAAAAAAGGTTTGTTTTAATCTCTCTTTATGTAATTCAAGTTAATGTTTATGATACATCAGTGCCTGCAATTTTGAATCATTCACAAATCCTCTTTTATTCACCTCCATCATCCCCTCAGGCTGGACCTACCTCATCACCCTCCCCCCCTCAGGCTGGACCTACCTCCCCCCCTCAGGTCGGATCTACCCCATCCCGCAAGGCTTCCGGTGAATCTGGAGAGGAGACACCTAAGGAGCCAGAATCGGAGGAAGCCTCCTCTTCTTCTTCAGCGTTGAAAACGCCAAGTTGAAAAGCCAAGAAACAAAGAAGAACTATGCTACAACTTCGTAGACGTAGTCCAATACATCATACAAGCTTTCAAGAAGGGCCCCCGGGAACACACCTGACGAGCGCAAATTGCGTGCGAGAATAAAAAAGAGACAAAAAATAAAATGTATTGTTAAAAACCTATGCACATTAACATTGAAACCCATATGAGTTTCCGCAGTGGAACCCACGGACAAACCTGTATGGGACCCAGGTGTAATGGCCACCTTTCCCCCATGTAGGGACACCTACACATGCTTGCAGGGTTCAATGCTGGACATGAATGAGCACTTAATCTGTGGTTCAAATTTTGTTTGAAGTGTCATTCTAAATGTTAAGCGATTTTCTTTTGTTTAACTTTTAAAGAGTAATTTTAACATTTATTTTTGAATTACTCTCAATGTTCTCATTGCGAAAAGTACAACAGTTCATTTCGAAGTGTTCAAATGTTCAAAAGTATTGTTATATATATTTATAGAAAAATGTGTCAATATAAAAAAAAATTCAAAAATGTTTAAATAAAATTTAATGAACCTGTTAGGGTAAGTGGAGCTGTTTCTGAGTGCATCCTTAAATTTATTATGGGGGCGTCGTGGATGTGTTAAAGTAGTGCAATAAAGAAGTAATCGTTGCTCCCTCATTACATGGATGAAGTCACTGTCATAAAGGAGGCACAACGGTTCCTCTTTTATTGTACAACCTTAACACATCCAGCACTGTTCTGGGGGGCACCATGGAGCTCATGTAGCCGGGAAAGAAGCACCACAACCCAGGAGCTGCAAAGCTCTACCTCACTATTGAGGAATTCGGCTGGCTCCAACACTGACTCCTCCTGTGTTGTGGTGCTTCTTTCCCGGCTACATGAGCTCCATGGTGCCCCCCAGAACAGTGCTGGATGTGTTAAGGTTGTACAATAAAAGAGGAACTGTTCCTCCTTTATTGCACAACCTTAATACACCCCCATCCGTATTGCAGGGCCTGTAATAAAAGAGGAGGAATCGTTGCTCCCTCATCACATGGATGAAGTCACTGTCATAAAGGAGGCGCAACAGCTCCTCTTTTATTACAGGCCTTGGGTGTCTGCAATAAAAGAGTAAGGCTGGATGCACTCTTAGGACAAGATGAAGACATCCTCTAAGATGTCCCATGTAAAATCCCCTCAAATTTCTGTGTGATGAGACGAGGGAGGCCCGATACCCTCTTGGGACAAGACGGAGACATCCTCCAAGATGTCCCATGTAAAATCCCCTCAAATGTCAGAATGCTCTTTTATTCCTTCCAAAGTTCCTCCCTTATTTCAGGATGCCCCCTGGTGTCGTTTTACAAGTATTACACCTATTCGTTGTCCTAAGAGTGCATTTAATGAAATTCCAAAGTGTTTTTGGTCAAATTTACAAACTTTGGGGTTCTGCCCTGCGGCCCGTCTAGGTGTGAAAAATCTGGAACCCACTGCACGAGGGTATCGAAGTCGAGCCCTTTCGGGGTACCCCGGTCCCGTTCTCCTGTAACCTTCCCCCCCCCTTCCCTCAGGAATTTTTCAAAGTAGGCCCGAAATCCTCCCTTACGACAAATTTTTCGACCACGCCCCTAATTAGGGAACAGAACTAAACACAGAAAAACCTCAAAAATAACTACACAGAAAACACAGATTATCACACAGAGAGCCCGAATGCATGGGACTAAAATAATTAACTATCATTTATTGCTGTCTAGGCAGATCTTTATGATAATCATGTGTATACAGATATTAAGATGATTATAAAGTAGCAAAGCCAATAAATTTAAAAGAAAGGATATTTTTACAGTTTAGTTGAATGACTGTTTATTTGGATCCCCATAGGCATTGCCATAACAATGGCTACTCTTCCTGGGGTCCACATAAAAAAAAACCCATTTCCTTTTACTGACCACCTTTGACCACCCCATGTGAGATTTTAGTAAAAGTGTAAATTACATTGCTATAATTTCAAAAATACAGCTTTTATTTTGAAGGCCACAAATGTTTTTCTTCATTAAGATCATCAGCAAGTTTAAAAACCTGAGTAAATGTGCTGAACAACTTCCAAGAAATTAGGTCTTAGCCCTATGTGTCAGTTAACGTAAAACTGATGCAAAATTAATGTTTTCACAAAGGAAAAAATTGGTGGATGTCAATAATAAAGTTAACACTGAAAAAATGTCAACGTTTTCAGAGTAAGGGGCGTTTAGATGCTAAAAGACTTTCCTTGGTAATAAATCTTTCTCTAAAATATAGCATTTTATGCTCATTTCTACATCTGAGCATTTACTGTCAATATCACTGGCAGAGTTTTATTGCTCTCTCAAAGACAAAACCTTTCCATACTTGAGACCCTTTCAGAGTTTGTTGGTTTGGTGTGGTTTGGATCCTCCTATGTCTGGGGAAAAATGTTCTCAGTGGTGTTCAACAGATCCAGGTCAGCTCTCTGTCATGATAACCTTTGTGCTGTCTTTCACAGAACCACCTCAAATATTCAGCCTGACTTTGGAAAGATGGTCGAGCCCAAAACCGATAGTTGCACATTTTGTCCACAAGATGGCAGTGTTAAAAAGTTCATGGTGTTTTTCAAAGGTTTGACCCCAATGTATGTAGTGCAAAAATCTTTGTGGTATAAAATAATGGTTGATGTCCTAGTTGATGATGTTAGAACAATTAGTTTCATCAGCTAATCCATTTGTGGATTTGAACATTTGGCCTGAGAAGGCAATAAATGTAATTAGTTTAATCAAAATCCTCCTGAGCAGTAATAGATCCAATGGGGAAGCACCCAAACAAACTCCAACATCAACAAAACAAAAAGATGACAAAGTAGCTCCATAAAGACAGCTGATCTCTAATCAGTGAAGAAATTATAACACTGAACTCTCAGCAACAATGATGGAGACTAAAACAGACACTAAAATACACATTTTAACCACCTTGACATCAGATCACTGCTGACTATTTAGGTTTAATGAACTCAGCAGAGGCTCCATACCAGACAGGTCTAATCCCAGCATGTAACAGCTGAGTGAATCTGGTCTGGACTCTGTGGAGGAGAGTCATGGTTTCAGAGACGCTGTAGAAAGACAGAATACCTGCTCTGTGGTCCAGGAACACTCCTATTCTGGAGGAAACTTCACCTATCACTGGAATTTCAACTCTGTTGTGATAAAATGTACAACTGGTTGTGGTGCAACATAATGACCAAGATTTGTCATTTAATCCAAATCCTTCGGATCTGTTGATATTCTTGTACGAAACTGCTACATAGACTTCTCCTCCGCCCCACTCCACCTCCCAGTAACAACGTCCAGTCAGACTCTCTCTACTCAAAACCTGAAAACAAAAACCAGTGAATCTGTCTGGATGATCAGGATAAGACTGTTGTTGTTCTATTTTGGTGACTTTCCTGTTTTTCTCAGACAACAACAGATTTCTACTTGCTGTACTTGGATCCAGATTGATGTCTTGTGAATATTTTAAGAATTCGTCTCTGGTCTTTGGTTCTGACAGTAGAACATCTACTTCAGTGACTCTCAGTGAGATGTTTGTCCATGTGTCTTTCATGAAATCCTGTATTATGTC
>NW_015116534.1:36112-57954 GCF_001443285.1 Poecilia latipinna | reverse complement strand
TTTTTTTTTATGTTTAGATGTGTGGATTACTTGGATTGTTGCCCAAGTTTAATGTTGAAATCATGTCACTGAAAATATTACAGTAATTTCATTTATTACAATATCACTGAAAAAGTAATTCATTTAGGAACTTTGTTCACAGACTTCCGTTAATTATGATTTTCTGCTGAAAGCTAATGAAAACAAATTAAATTTTAATTTGTTTTTATGTGATGCTGTTTTCAAGTTAATAAATGAATGGTTTATTATAAATAAAATTAGACTGATTGCTTTGCAAAAAAAAAATAATAATAATAATACAAATTCTTTATTTTTCTTCTTTGTCATGACTTGAGGGTGATGCAGTTTAATCACAAACTGTACACCAATGATCTAAGAGCAACAAGAAAATTGGCACAGAAAGACCTAGAAATTGGTTTAGCTACTATGGGGTGTTGTTTGTTGTGCAGTATTGTATGAGAAGCACCTGAGAAGAAACACAATGAGACTGTGCTGGATGTGGCGTCTCTTCACCAGTTGGCGGTTTGTCTGCAGGTGGGCCGCTGGAGGTGACAGCACAGACTGTAACTCAAGCTGCTCACTTTTACCCTCCCAAACAATCTGTCACTCCACAACAGCCACGCACAATGCAAGGGCCCACGCTGACATGCCAGATACAACTTTCGCCCATTTTACATCAGCTGTTGGTATCATGGGAGTCACACAAAGAGGGGGGCGGGGGGGAGGAGCTTCAGAAAGAAGAGAGCAAATGGTGCCCCCTGATTAGCCCAAAAATGTTGGGCTAATCGGTCTTTTAGGTGTTTATGCAAAATTGTTCCACGAGTTAATCATATTTAATTCAGAATTTCACAGTTGTGTTCTTTTAAATTGGGCCTTTTTTTGTTTGTTTGTTTAGATGACTTTTCCCGTAAGTGAAATCAGTTGAAAAATGTGTTTTATTTCTCCTCAGATTAATTTTGTCTGATATTAAAATCAAACATTTGGAGCAAAAAAAAAAAAAAAAAAAAAGTAATTTGTAAATATGGATACATTGCTTCTGTGCAGAGATGTACCATTTCCTTGGCAGGACAATTGCTGGAGCTGATCCTCTGTAGCACATTCTAGATTAAGAATGGAATGGACATTAGAGTTGCATGGACTGAGCTCAAAGGTACAAATAATGTAAAAACTCTTGTTCTAATGTTCTTCTAATACTTATTTAAATAAACGAATATGACTATATGAAAGTTTTCTCTTCATTGCATTCATGTAAGAGTGTAGAGACACTGTTTGACGCATTGCACAGTTTTTAAAGGATAGATTGTTCACTCTGAGGATGAGGTGGATGTGATAACGATTGTTTTCATACCTTTTTTTTTTACAGGGATAACTTTGTGTTTCATGGCAGCAACCAAATAAAATCAAAGAGCAATGTTGTCTTTTCCATTCTATACAAGAAAATCTGACTTTCTATACTTTGATACAGTTATTATGTAACTGTATTATGTAATATATTTGCTGTTGTTTCTTTCCACAGAGCTGCATACCTTACAAATTGCTTTTAAAATTGTTGCGATCCAATGTCGTGTTACTCGGGTCATTTCTTTTTCTGTTTTCTATTTTAGCCACGAAAATAAACTCTTTCATGCTGATATTTAACAGACAACTCTAAGTGTTGACAATTTCCTCGGCTCACTGTACGCAGGAAAAAATTAACAGCATGTGGATGTGGAGAATTGTTATAAATAAACAACAAGAGACCTAAATTAACAATAAAACTTAATTAGTCGCAATAAATATTTGCACATCCTCAAAACTTCATTATAATTTAGCCATCTGTGTATTGAATGAACATGATCCAGGCCTGTTTATTTTGTTAATAAGATGATGTTGCTACGATACTCAACTTGATAAAACATGGGACGTTAAACCAAGAACGTCCCATGTTCTTGCTTCCTGTGCAAGGCACAAATCAGCAAAGTGTTCTAAACTGAAAATTGTTCCAAGCACATATTATAATTCCTGTGGTTATTGAACAGTTTAATTGCAGTTATTTCCTGTTTAGACAGGAAACAGCTGTCTAAACAGCTATTTTTCCTGTTTAGACAGAAAATAGCTGTCTAAACAGCTATTTCCTGTTTAGACAGGAAATAGATGCAATAAATACTCAATTCTCTTTGCTTATAGATATTTTCCTGACAGCATCATTGCTTAACATGCTGCACTCAAAGCAGGAGATGTTAAAAATAAATGTATCATAGACAGATACATTTTTAATATTCTTATTAATGAATGTGACTTTTTAAGCGCCAAGGTTTGAAATCATGTCATCGGAGGATAACGGCAACGGGTCCCGTTCGGATTTAGTGTAAAATATTCCACGGGACCATCCGAATCTTGGCAAAAGCTGCTACTTCCAGAGGGGATCTCAGCAGCAGGCTGCAGCACTATGTGGTGCCTGAGGTGTGGTGACATGATGTGGGCTGACAGGTGGCACTGTGGGTAATAGGGCTAAAACTCCCATCATGCAGCCTGCTGAGACCCATTCCTATCACTTTGGCTGGCCAAATGTGCTCACCTACTCAGCCGCTTCTCGCTCATTACCGCATTGTGATTAAAAGCTGCAGCAAAGTCACAACTGGGATGTAGCTATGAGGTGTGGTGTGACTGAAATTAACTGAGAAGTAAAGCTTAAAGCTGTGTGCACACAGTCGGCAGATTATAGCAACAGACCGTGTTGCATACAGTAACTGTCTTTCAGCAGGTCAATCACCATTTAAATGCACTCATGGTAAAATAGGTTTAGTCGAGGCAAATCCTTAAACAACCTTGCTATGCTGTCGTTATGTGTTGCTATTATCTGCCATCTTAACAGAATGATGTAAAAGTTCAGTCACATCAGATCATGTTTTATAACATCCCCATAATTTCCTTGCATGTGATTGGATATTTAACATTTCATAATGATTTCCATGATTGCATTTCCAATGGTTAGAATTAGTTTTTGAATTAAATTGCAATTAAATCCATATGCGATCAAAAAAGTGATTCATCCACAAACTTTGTTCACAGACTAATGTTTTCAACACTGTATGTTTGTTAATTATGATTTTCTGCTAATGAAAACAAATTCAATTTAAGTTTGTTTTTCTGTGATGTTGTTTTCAAGTTAATAAGTGAACGTTATAAATAAAATGACATTGATTGCTTTGCAAAAATAAAAAAATAAAAAAGATAATACAATTTCTTTATTTGAATTAGTTTTTTGAATTAAATTGCAATTAAATCCATATGTGATCGCCGCAATAGAATGTATGTTTCTTTTGTCCGCCAAACAAAACATCTGACACCAATTCAGATCAAGAGATTTCACATAAAGAGTAACCAGCACTGGGTCTAGCTGTGCTATGGACTGTATCATTATGCAAAGCAGGCCTTTTGAAGACGTTTCTGACCTATCTACATGCAGAAGTCAACAACACGGTGATGCTCTGCCTCCAACAGCAAAATTCAGATTAGGGTAACTGTTAGGTACACAATAATTTTGCTCATCATTTGAAAACAATGATTTTCCTAATATATATACCCCCAAATGTATTTTTGTTATATATACATATATACAACCTTTTGCACAATGGCAGCATGAAAGACAACATGGGAATCAGTTTTAGATCTTCATCGATTAACTATTGCGCTTTTCAGTATTTTTTTTTTGGTGGTTTATAATTCGTCTTTAATAGGTAGTTTATAGATTTGAATTAGTGGGTACTTGGTTGGGTATCTATGGGTGAACTGATAATAAATTTGATGTTAATGACATATTTTTTCAACAGAAGTCTTTGGTATTCTGTTGATGTTACATTCACTCTAAATCCTGAGGTGCATACGGAGATGTTCTCATACTTCCTTTAGTGCAATATCTCAAGCAAAGGAAGTAAACATCCATCAGAGAGATCTTAAAAAGCTATGGACTGATTTATTCATGAGCATCAATCTATTTTCAACTAACCTAATGTAGTTATATTACTAAGAAGAAACAAAAATTACATCCAGCAGAATGGACAGACATCAGATCCTGCTTTTGTGCCTTGGCACATCTTGCAGCTTTATGTTTGAAAAGCAGTTCCACAACCGGAAAGACGTACACAAACATTATTAGTTCTTCAACAATTTATTTCTTTTCCATCAAAAGAAATGCACAGATCAGCAAAGCTATTACATACAAATCGCCATACAATAGCAGTTCATTATTTTATTTTATTTTTTTTTTTGTTGACGTTGAGGGGTGATCGGTTTATTCCATTTGTTGTTTTTACACTGTATCTCGAACATTTGAAGTTATGCTGCATTCAGCAACAAAATAGGAAATACCAACGTTTTTTTTTTTTTTTTTTTTTTTTTCCCCGTTTAACCACAAACTACGTACTGTATCTGGTCAGTTAACAGATTATCGCTCCAGTAAGACTATTGTATTACATACAATATGGAAAAAAAACAAAAAACATTTTGCATAGCTTCATTGTAATGTAGATACAGTACTGTAAGGCACTTCATAAAGAACTTTAGGCATTTATTTTACCTTTTGCCACTTCTCTCCAGAAACGTCACTTTAATATGCAATGTTACAACATCTGAATAAAACTTTTCTGTAGTCACATTTTTGCCCACTAAGTATTATCTTCTACACTTCTCTGCTTTTCTTTTGGCATTAAGTCTCAGGTTCGACATTCATACATTGTGCATAATATTGACTGAAACATTGTCTGATAACCCCACACACCCACTATTTTTTCCAAAACACTATAAATAAATACATAAGTAAATAAATATAAAAAAAAAAAAATTGTGCAATAACTTGGGGTTATGTTGTTGAAAAGGCAACACACGTCAATAACAAATCCCGAATCTAAAACAGATCAAATAAGTCTGAACAAGTCAGAATCCTGTTTTTTTTTGTTTCTGTACCAACAGTGGCGATCAACATGACCTCCACTCATCTCTTGTTTTTAATAAAAACATTTCTTTAAGCTTCTTGCCAAACATTTTCAAAGCAATGCTGGGTTGACTGTGTATGTGTGTGTGTGTTGTATCTGTCTGAATAGAGAAGAGGAAAACGCATCTCCTCTATCCCAGCTGGTCTTCGTACTGCTTCCGGAAGCAATCTCCAGCTGGGAAGAAATCCCAGCAGCGCTCCTGATACATCTTCCACACATAGGACTCCTGGGCACCAAGCAGAGACAGTCTTATGAGATTAAAAAAGCCAGCTTAAATTAAGGAACTTGAAATCCTCACACAACATTTTTGCATATCAGAGGGAGCAATTCTCTGATTCAGGATCATTTTCTTAACAAATAGAAATTGCTCTTCTCTTCATATTCTCAGCACTTGGAATGTGTTTGAATCGTTTTAGTTTAACTAGTTTGATGCACCTCAAACCTAAGTAGCTAACAACTGGTTTTTGCATCTTTATAATCAAACAAGATCGGACAGATGGCTGAAGGATCTTATAATGATACCCTTCGGCTTTGTGCATAGAGAAGATACTCTACCTGACCAGTGTGCTCTGTTTCATCCTTATTGATGAGGTACATCAGAAAAAACCTTAAAAGACAAAGACATCACCGTCAGTTCGTAACATTCTGCGCACAGACAAGAGAGAGAGAGAAAATGAGATGTGCAGATTCAAATTTGTTACATGATGCCACGTTATTTTTGGACAATCAATGTCTGAGGCGAGAGTCTAAACAAAGCAACAAAACCCTGCCTCCATCCCCGAATCACCTGCTGCTTTCAAAATCAGGTGTAAATGGCAACGAGCCACCAGATCTCTGTGGGCGTCACAGCACGCCGGTTCATAATGAATACTGCATGAGAGTGCACTATGGCAAACTTATTTTCCAATAAAGTTCATAGCATTAAATAGTAATGAAGCGAGATAATGAGGTCGTCTCGGATCCACTGGCTAGCTGACTGTGAGAGCAAATGGACTGAGACTTTCTGTTGTTAGTGGTGTTATGCAGAAGCCATAGCCAAGCAGGGAGTTCAGAGGAAGCACACCGGGGGGGGGAGGGGCATCTCCTGGATCGAGTTATCTGGATCGTTTCGCCCCACGTACTGTGCCAATGTGCTAAATCTACCAGTCAAATAGTTAAAGATCAAAAGCAACACATGAGGAAAAATGGACGTACTAATTACCGTGAAGATTTGTACTTACAGGTAGTTGGCCAAATTGTGCTCTTGCAGGGTGTGAGTCTCGAAGCCATGAGGCGTTGTGTCAAAGTAGTCGTTACCAATGCCGCAAATGAAACATTTAGTCTGAGGGCAGAAGATAAAAACGTGTTTATAGGATTTATTCTACGTTGCTTCACTAGCATTGTTGTGTTTGATAAGTGTGATAGAAGGTATTCTTCCCCAGGTCAGCACCTGATTCATGTTTTATGTGAATACTAAGGCTGAGAAAATTACTCTGAAGAAGGCATGCTAAGTTGTATGTAGTGTGAGAAAAGCATGCAATTTTACTTTGCCTCCATCATATATTTTGTCTAAGATTACCCCATTATGTATGTAATAATTAAATGTATGGATTGACAGAGACAAAACATACACTATTCACAAAAAAATCCTGAAATTGGGTCAAAATCCCCATTAAATTATGTAAAACATGTTCTTACCTCCATGTCTTCTTTGACTTGCTCCTGCTGATCTCTCAGCTCTCCAAAGGCGTCAATAATCAAACCTACATCCACAAACAGATGTTATGGGCATAAATAAGCATCATCCTGAACACAAACAGTGTTCTGCAGATGCACTTTTGAACTATTTTCCTTCTTTCATGTTGCAGCTGCAAAAGTCACTCTTTTGAGGGGAGTTTATGAGATGCACTGCAACTGTATTCACACTGCCTGAGTCAATACTTTGTAAAATCTCCTTTCACTTTGTGCTACTATCAACTTTGCAAATAATCTTTCCTTATTATTTTTGGAGAATACCACAAGCTCAGTCAGACTGTATGGAGCAATCTGACAGCAAATTACAAGTTTTTAGGTCTGGACTTTGACTGGGCCATTAAAAAACTTTTATATGATTTGGTAAAAACTAATGATCTTTAAAGAGGGGGAGCTTGGATCTTGACTTTGACCAATAGGAGGAAAGCTGAATCTATATCCCCACCTATCAGACTCCCCCTCTCCTCATCTTCCCCCTTTTCCAATTTAAAGTCTCATAAAATGTCAGAAGGAAAAGCAAAAGAGAACATGACGAAAATAAAAGAAATCTTAAAAAAACAACAAAAACAAAAGCAGACAAAAGATAGAAACAGCAGGGGATAAAAATAGACAAAATAAATCAATACATGCTAAAAAGTAAGAGTAAATAATAACTAAATATATAAATATACAATATGAAAAATTTGAAAAAAATAAGGAAACTAATAAAATTTAAATTTTAAATTTCATTTTTAATTTAAAAATGATAAACATATTAGTTTGCGTCTAACATGTGAAAGTTCTAAACTCAAACAAGTTTAGAATTTTTTTTTTCATGAAATATTTAGCACATTAATGACTTTATCAAGCTATCTATTCATTTCTACATGTATTAACAGTTTTGTACCACTTGTCTTTCGTGTATCACAGAACCCTCTCCGGCTATAAAGTGACAAAATCTAAAAGAGTTGATCGGGAAGTGAGGAGTACGTAATACAAAATATCAGACAGCATCTTTGAGCCAAATGAAACAGATCGTTTTATCCTTTCCTAAAAACATTTATCGTAAAAACTGTGTGTACACTTGACAAACCTACCTTGAATGATAGCCAGCAGGATAACAATGACAAAGAAGAAGAACGTAATGTCAAAAAGGATGCGGTAGAGTTCGTACGGGTCGCCCGCCGGGTCCTCGATTTCGTCCCCGATGCCGCCTCCTGCTCTCACCCCAACGTACATGTGGAACAGATAGCACTACGACAACAAAAATGGAGAATTGTTTTAAGTGTGAGAACGAGACACAAGTTAAGTTGGAGAGAAAAAAACAACAACAAAACAATTAAATGGCGTTTTCCGTTCACCGTCATCATGTCATCACACTTCATGTCTGGCTCATCGTCATCCGCGCTCTTGTTGTAGAACTTCCTGAAGAAGTTAAAGGCCACCACAGTGTAGAGATAGACCACGACTGCCAGCAAGCCCACTGTCAACACAAGCTGCAGAGGAAAATGGGGAACAGTCATTACCATCTGCCACTGTACTGTTATTACATGTTTTGGTTTGAAACGTAATCAGCACAGCAGAGGCAGGTTTGACAATCACCACTCGTTCTCTTTAACAAGGAGAACAGTGGGATCTCTGTAGAGAGGAGCAGGTGAGATCAAAAGAGCTGCAGCATTTATTTGCTAGTCATAAATCAAATTTAATTTAATTTTACATTTAGCATAAGGCTCTGTCCAGACTTGGCCCAAACACTCATCTGCATGTCAGCTTAAAAGTTAAAATCAAGGAAGCTGCAAAAAATTAAACTTGGACTACAAACATGATTGATGGATCTACCCACAGGTCAATGACTTTGAAAAGTCTCAGTAATTCCTAAAGGTCTCAAACATTTTAGATGTTCTCTCACCTCTGAGACTATGATGAAATTAAAGTTTGATTTATGCCTCTGGTTATTTTATAGTTGTGGTTCAGAATGCGAGAAAATTTCAATGAGAAAACAATTCTTTATCAGCCTTACTGCATATTACCTTGCATAACCTATAAGTTGTTTAAAAAAAAACAAAAAAAAAAAAACTGCACATACAGGTCAGGCAGTATTCAAGCCTGGTTTTAGTTGAACCAAAAAAATGCACTAGTTAAAATGTGTTTAACTAGTGTACTCAGTTTTAACTGCATATGTAACTGCAGTGATATAGTGAAAGTTGGTTTATAGTTTAAAGTACTTCAATTAAAAATTCTACTTACTTCTCTTGACTTACAAAGCAACAATTAAAGACTATGATCTTCTTTTGCTGATTGTAGCTCGTAGGCTAAATCTATTGTGTGCCTCACACAAACCTTACCCTCAATCCTTAACTCAGCACTGACCCCTGTTGTCTAGAAGAAGACGTGCCTCCATCTTCTTACCTGTTTGCCATTATGAGTGACGGAGGACAGGATTGTGCGGAGGGTCTTGAAACCCATGGCGATGTCCAGCAGATGGGCAGCGAAGAAAAAGTTGTTGTAGTGGCCCAGAATGGACATGGTTGTGTACCAAACTAGATACAGGAATGACTATTGCAGACACAAAATGATCAGAATCAATAACTGAGTGACACAAAAAGGAAAATCCCAAAATATGGTTGTCACTTCTCATGTCGACTTACGTTGTCCGTAAACACCACTCCCATTTTCCAGACGTGGTATTTTGTATCGATTGAGCTCAGCCTGGAAAAGGAAAGAAGCTGATATTAATCATTCATATTTTCTGTTTGCCCTCCTTTTTTTTTTCATATACAGTTCCAGTCCCGTAGCTATTTATTGCTCCAATCTCACACCATGACACTAGCGATGCCTCCTTGGCAACCGTCTCCTCTGTGGGGTTGAAATCCAGAGCACTCTTGTCCAACCCCAGCAGCTCTGCTATCCTCTCGGCTCCGTACAGATCTCCATACTTTTTTATCACCTGCAAACCGCAGTCACAAAAATAAACAAGCGAGTGAGAAGACGAGCAGGGAGGCTCCTCTTTTGCTTTTACTTTAGAGCTCATGTGGATTACAGATTTAAGCAAGAAAACAAATATTTAAACAACTTACTTTGCGTTTGACGAATTTATCCCAGTAGTTGTTGGGAAAGGAGCTGATAAAAGCCACAAAAGCACACATAAAAATTAAACCACTGTTACAGCTCAGAGAGAAATAACTCTCTGAGACAGACTCACAGGGTGTTGATGACCAGCCTGTCCCACTGTCCTTTAATGTCGTCATCAGACGGCTGCTCGGTAATATACAGGCCTGCAAACTCCAGCTTCCTAGCTATTTCCTTTTCTCGTTTGAACACAACCAGAGGCACCTTGTGAAGAAAAACACGTTTTTAGGTTCAAGTTTTAAACACTAACATCCCACAATTTTTTTTAGAGAAACAGAGATTATAAATACTAAATTGAATTTCATGTTCAAGAAGTCAAAATCTAAATAAGTCTTTGGAAAAATACAATGAAAAATCTAAGATTAAATTTGAATAGCAATAAGATTCCTGAGTGTTTTTTTTTTTAACAGCTTTATTTAATCGAGGCAGAGAAAAGCTATTTAATGAGGTTTTCAAGATGGTTCCCACTCAAGAAAGAAAAAATCTACCTTTCTAATAAAGCTACTGCAACGATGCAGAATGTTTACATATAACCATCATATAGTTTTGTGCAGATAGTGGTAAAGTTCAAGGGAATGAATAGATTTGCAATGGACAGCTTACATAATGACATTTTTTGTCAATATACCTTCAAATAGTAATATCCCACCACACACAGGAAAGATATGATGGTATGTAGTATTGCCAGACAACGAAGTGTTGGTGCCATGTAACCGGTGCTTTCCTGCAGGACAAAGTACTCGAGTGCTCCTTCGTCCTCCTCCTCTCCTTCTCTGCCTCTCCGGTTCCAGGGGTCTTCATCTTCAGAGTAATCACCGGTCACCTAAAAGAGCATTTTATTAACATGTAAAAAAAAGAAGCAAACAAGGTCAAATCCTCAATCGTAATATCAGAATGATCTAAAAACAAATGTACCTTGTAGAAGAGAAGTATGAAGTTGATTGCAAAGGCAACAAAAAGTGCCAAGAAGCGCAAGTTGTAGAAATTTCTAGCCAGGTAGTTCTATAAAGAAATTATGAGAATAATGTCTGCATGAGTTATATATGCAACTTATTCAATTACAGTTTTCTTTAGAGTTCTGGTGCTTCATTTAAAAAAAAAAAAGAAATTAACTAAGAATTCATTTGTTGTAAGCAATACATTTTCATGTTGATATGTGATCAGGTTTTTATGTAAAGTCTAAACTTAATGCTGCAGGCTAAATGCTGTAGCTTGACAGCTGCTCAGAAACATCACAGGTGAGCTTTTTAAATACCAAGACCAAAAAAAAAAAAAAGACATTCGGTGGTTGAAGTCTGCAAAAAAGGCAAAGCATTTGTCTGTATTTTATAGTCCAAATTTGTCTTATCCTGTTGTCATGACAACTGCCTCCAAAGCAATGTGTGGGTGTGCTTGGTTATTCACTGTTAAACCTGATGGACAGTGAGTAATTCCTTGTTAATCAGTCTCAACCATAACAGATTTTAAGATGCTTTGGCCAAGCGAAAGGATTTGATTTGGTGTTGAGAGTAATCATAGGTAAACTTCTGACCAGCATTTTAGTCTGGTAGATTTCTAAGCCAGCCAGAAAGCTGGCCATAAAGGCCTCTGGTGGTTCTTTCCTCAGGCTGAGCCTCTTCTTTGGGGCTCTTCTCTCCTCTATCGAATGCTGTGGTGGAGCTTCGTCCTTGGCCTTGTCATGGTCCTTTTTCTCACCATCCTCTGAACTGCAAACATAAATTCCATTAGTGACAGAAAGTGTGAAGTATGTGAGGAAAAAAAGTGTTTGAAGAATAAGAGTGAACGCAGAAGTGTTTCTATGCACACAAGTACAAAGTTTGTACTTTATGAAAAACTACACTCACTCTCCCTTCTCTGAGTCTGATTTGTAGTCTCCAGTTGAAGCCTTCTTCTTTGCAGCCATCTGCTCAAAAATTGCGTGTTCAATATTTATTTTCAAGTCAAAATTACTGAAGCACAAAAGAAATTATGACACAACACACAAGACAGTTATGGTTCACAGTTAATCTAGTTTGCTTTTGCTTTGCACAAACATGCATGTCTCGAGAACTTCTTTACATTTTGTCAGACTGCAACCGCAAATGTCATTATTAGTGATGTGAATGTTTTCTATTGGGATACGTGACAGATATGTATAATTGTGAAATGCCTTACAAGTAAAAGTCTGGAAAGCATAGCCTGTATATGAAAGCAACCAGCCCGAGTTAATATTTAAGTAGAACTTCTTTTCTGCTATTACATTGCTTTTCAACACATGAATATGTCCATATGTCTGACTGCTGTATTCCTTGGTCTTTCTGATGTTCACCAATGTTTCCTAAGTGGTAGTGTTGTTCAGACTTTTTTTCCACATGGTTAAGAATCTGTAAATTATTATACATCATAAATGTAAAAAAAAAAGAGAAGTATATATATCCCATATTTTTAGGGTAATGTATCGACTGATTTTTATTTTCTTGGTCCCATTAACAGTCTATTTTTAACAACAGGAACATGGTTTATATGTTCCTGTTTGATATGTTTAAAAATGAACTAAATGCAAATTTGGGTGTACCCAGATCTGGTTTTGAGTAAAAGTTGCTTGATATATGTGGTTCTATTTCTAATGAAATAACAGAAAATAAAGAAAAAAACATAATTATTGAAAATGAATACTTTTGGTTTACGTATTTTGAAAATGTCATTTTGTCAGTAAAGTTTAACTCTAATCTACATTTGCTGATTTTGCTAGTAGCTCAAATATAAACCATTATGTCTTTAATTAGGTGTAATAATAATAACAAAATAACAATAGCTAATAACTTTAAAATTTTCAGAAAACAAGAGGCTTAATGATATTGCAAAAAAAAATTAAAAATGAATATTTTTTGAACAAATTAGGTTCAACTTTGTGTTACTTTATCACATAATATTCCATTAATAGACATTGATGTTGTAACATGATTACATTTGAAGAAGTTGAAAGGTATTATTACTGACCTGTGCCTTCTTCTGCCTGACAGCGCTGGCTATTGATGGAGCATCTCCCACCACCACCTCCGATACGTCCCCTAAGCCTGGCTCAGTTCCATGCTTGCCCTCCCTCCTTGGCTGTATGTTGAGCAGCTCCGCCATCAGGTCAGTCTCCGCTGCATCGCCCTGAGCCATCTGACCCATCTCCTCCAAAGCTGAGGCATCATTGGCCTCCATTTTTTCTGTTTCCAGGACATCTCCATGAATCCCAAACTGAGTGGGGTCAGGCATGTTTCCCAAAATATCCGTCACCTTCATATTCTTAGCCCCTTCGACCAGGCCACCCCCAAACATAGTGGTCCACAAGATGTGGAAGAAACCCCAAACCAGGCTGTAGATAAAGTGGAAAAGACCAGTGATGATCATCCAGAAAAAAGAGAAGAAGCCCTTCACCATCTCCCTCACACTCATCTTCCTGAATCTCCGATATTGCCGCCTCATGCTCTTCAGAGTGAGCAGTTGTCGGAAGTGACACAGGTTCTTTCTCATTGAGATGCAGGCGATTGTGAAAGCTGAGGAAGACTCCATCATGACGTTCTCCTCTTCCTTCTCGTCCTGGTTCTCCACTACATTTTGGCTCTCGTCCTCATCCTCGTCAGAACGCTCAACAGGATCCGGCTCTGAGATCTGAGAAGCCAGCTGCATTTCAAAGATGGTGTCCTCACAGAAGTTGACAAACAGCTCCATCTTCTCACTCTCGCCGCCCTCATTGACCACATCGAATATGAACTGCCGCTTCGACTCTTTCACCTGAGGCTTTTCCCACTGCGTGCGACTTGACTCGCTGATCTCAAAGTAGACCCTCTCGATGCGTTTGGCTCCACCCATGATCTCAATACGACCCAAGAAAGGCTCAAAGTAGCTCAGGACGCTTTCAGCCAGGTTAAGAAACGTAGAGAGACGAGCATCATGGGGCATATGCTCCGAAAGGTTGGTGAGCAACACGGCCACATTGAAGCCAATGTCCTTTGCTGGTTCGTGAAATCTCTCCACAAATTGTTTGTAACTAAACATGTCGTTCTCATCAGCCTCAGCGCAGGAGAGAAGAAACTCAATTTCAGACTGAGAGTACTGCTTCTGGTTCTCCATGGACTTTTGAAAGTCCTTCTTAGAAATGACGCCTTTACTCTCTGAGTCGTATTCCCTAAAACTGTCTGATGTCGTCAAGTCCTTCAACTTGAGGAACATGTCAAAAAATTTCAGAATCATCTCCACGTTACTTGAAGACTCCACCAAGGTGTCAACCATCTGTTTGCCAATAGTTCCATTCACAACGTTACCTGTTAAGCAACAAGGTGATCGAATAAGGGTTTGTTAGGAATTACATCGATGGGAAAAAGGTGTAGTGCTGAACTTTTTTTTTTTTGCATTTTGTTGTGTTTCAAACACTAACTTCAATTTATTTTAATTAGGATTTTTTTTTTTTTTGCAATAAACCAACAAAGCACTGGAAAATGTCACATGGTTTTTAAAATTATTTACAAATAAGTTTCTGAAAATGTGACAACCATTTTGTATTCAGTGTATCTAATTGGACTTTGTAAAACCACCTTTTGATGGAATTACAGCACAATGTTTTTTGGGGAAATGTCTCCACTAGTAATATAGATCAAGGTCAACAGGATTAAAGGCCATCTGTACGTTCTGCCACAGATTCATTTGGATTTAGGTCTGGACTTTGACTTGCCCACTCTAAGATACAAGCCTGCTTTGTTATAAAGCGTTAATCTGTAGCTCTGCGTTTATTTTGTAAGGTACTGCCCTGATGGAAATATCTATTTTTAAAGAAGCTCTGTCAATCTCTCATTCAACCTTGACCAACTTCCCTCTCTGCTGAAGAAAAGCATCCTCCACATCATGTTGATACCACCACATTCTAATGATTTGTTTATGGTACTGTAACTTTTTTGTATGATTTTTCACATGAAGCTAAAAAAAAAAAAAAGTAGATGAGACCTTTGGGTCTCATCTGTCCAAAGTACATTCCCAAACACGTTTGGTCTGACCTCTACAAGGCTTTATTTAGCACTTCTTTCTTCAAGTAAAGTCATTCTCTTTGGCACTCTTCCATAACATCCAGATTCATAAAGTGCACAATTAATAGATGTTCTGTCCAGAATTTCTCCCATTTGAATTCTCTGCATCTTCCCTAAAGTAACAATGTTTTTGTAGGAAGGCAAAAGTGCCAACTATTTTCAGATCCAAAGCTTGGAATATTGTTTTATAGCTTAAATCTTTCATTATGCCTGACTTCTATATCCCTTGCTCTTTATTATACCATTTGCTAAATCTAAATTACATGCAGAGGGATTTATTGACAAGCAACATTTGAATGTCATTGTCTGCACTGTATTTCGTAGGGGTATCAGAGGTAAGGGGGTGCAATTTCATTGCGAGTCACTCTTAATTTTTATTTATTCAAAGACTTTGAAGACCTTGGCTCATTTTACCCCTCCATTTGCTTTGATTTGGCCTATCCTGTGACAATCACAACAAAATACATTGACTGGGTCTTTAACTTGGCATTATGTTAAAAAACAGTGCAAGTTGCATGAATACTTTCTGTAAAATTCAGAGGATCTAACAGTTGGTTATATACATTTCTATTTCAATCATGAAGTAAACGTACCTTCTAGAAGAGAAAGCATCATGACGATCATGTCCTGCTGCAGGTCCAGGAGCTCCTTCAGTAATTCAATCTGACTGGAGTCCTGTTGCGAGAAGGGAAAAAATATCACTCAGACAACTGATGGCCTTCCTGTAGGGATTGCTCTGCACTATTTAATAACCCTGAGCTGAGTCTCAAGTGATCAAGGCTGCGTCGGATTCTGCTGGGGGCCAGACGGTCCCTCAACTCGACATCCATCGATCATCACCAGGGTTGATGTTATTTCACCGTCCAGGAGCAGATGGCTGGGCCACTCTGACTCATTTAGGGTCTCTCTGGATCTTGTATTAACCACGCCATAAATCCAAACCTAACTTTGATGGGTTGAATTCAACCCCCCGCACCTGTGCTCTGCAACATCTACTGTCACACCTAAATCCTTAGAGATGATAAGATAAGGTTATAAATCTTATAACTAAATTGGCTGACGTGATTGTATTGCAGTGACACGCTGGTGTTATCATTGAGACTGGAGGGACCTCTAGTGGTGTCTCAGAAAACATTGATGCTGTTCAGGTTTTTTAATTTTAACTGCACAAGTCGTTCCATATAAACAATTATTTGGGGATTTATATTCTGACTTTGACCGAAAATGTACTTTTATATCCACATTACCTCCTATGATATTTATTTAAAGCCAAAATTCTAAACAATTTATGGATTTACAGACAAAAATATGTACAACAGAAAATGCAGTTCAGCTGACAAGTTCATTAGCAAATATTTGACTATACTTTCAACCTTTAGAGAATTTCAAAGCTGACTTCCTATTGCAAGCTGATTCCTCAACAATGTGGCCAAGTCTTTACATGCATATCATTTGTAAAAAACATTGAAATATAATAAGAAAATCATTTTCACTTTAACTGAAAGATGCATACAAGATGTATTGTCTCAACTTTCACCCTGCAAGTATCATCTGTAAAATGGTTAGACATTGTTGTAAATATTATGCCAAACTTTTTAGCATAACAGTCTAAGAAGTGGTTGCAAAGCTCACAAATGAAAACAATAGGAACACTTCTATCAAATAACTACTTCCTCACTTCTGACAAGTTCGAGTTTATTTCTGCTGACATACATCAAATACCTGGGATAATTTCATCTGCATGTTGGCAAAGACGTGCAAGAAGCCCACAACTGCATCCCACAGCCTGCTGTGAGCCAGACTCTGCTGATTACCGATGCATGGACCCTGGAGGACAAACAATATGGTTCATAGGATGAAAAGAGTGACATGGATAACTGTGGAGCAGTGTGCGGCGTTGCAATACCTGTATATACTCTGTCAAAGAGTTGAAGACCTGTTTGGCAACTGACAGTGCTTTAGAAAAGTTCCTCTGGCCAGCTTCATCAATGACATCCTTACCAGAATAATACCAGTAGAAATCACTGATGGATTCCTAAAAGAGGAACTAATAAGTTAATTGTTGTCTTTTATAGAGGAAAGGCAGGAGGTCTGCATGCTACAGTGGGCTACCTGGAGTCTAAGCAGGTAGTCAACTGTGCTGATGATGATATTGACTGTGGTGGTATTCCCCGTTTGGGTCCTCAGGAAATTTTGAAAATCTAAAACGCACATGACAGACAATTAAGCATAAAGTATGACTTAAATTACTTCCTCAGCCTTCTTCACATTTTGTCACATCCATCTGCTCAGCAACTCTGATCTGCTTCTCAGGCCTATCAGACGAAAAGGAATGTTTGAGGGAAAGAAACTGCAAACATCAAGTTTTTTTGGCTCTTGTTTTCCATACATACATAAAGAAAATAGAGTGAACAGCTAATGTTGTAGACTTCCTGTCCACGGATTCTTACACCTGAGCTGCATCTCTGCAGCTCTTTCAGCATTACAATTCTCACATTGCTCTGAGATATTCAGAAGTTGGGATTTTGCTTTATTCCCTAACTTATTTTAAATTTTTCTACAATTTTATTCTGTCTGCTGTGTTCACTGGACTGCTTTATGTTTATTCACTCTGGCAAACCTCAGAGAAAGGAGGGCTAAAAAAAAAAGAATGGAGGCCAAACATTTCAAATTTTTATATAAAAAGAAATGGAAAACCATTTATAAATTTCCTACCGCTTCATGTATTCACTACTTTGTGTTAGTACATTTGAAAAAAGTTCAAGGCGTCAGAATATCTTTTCTAGCAGAAGGACTTTATTTACACCAAATCTGTACTCTCAAATTTTACTGGGCTCCATCAAACATTATCTGAAATTCTGACATTTAAAAGCCAACCTACCATTGTTATGACCCTCACAGAGAAGTTGCAGAAACCTAAAGAGATCCTTAGTGAACTCATCATTTTGCAGAACCTTGGAACCTGAGAACAAGCATAAAATATATATTTTTTAGTTTAAATATTGATCCGTGCTTTTATATCTATGCAGGCATACACGCTTTCTTAATGTTTGCCTCCTTATAAAGCTGCTTCCTTGTTGACAAACAACCTTAAATCTTGTGCACTATTCTGTTGAGAGCACACATACAAGGTCAAGTGCATCAATCCAAAAATTAAAAAAAATACAGGAAGAGAGCTGAGCTTTGTTGTTCACACAAACAAAGCTTTGGTAGATTTAACTCATAATTCACGCTGGTTAGTATTATAAAAAAATTTAATAAATAAATAAAGGTCCCACAGGAAAAAAGCAAGCACTGATTTCCTAAACTAAAACATTTCAAACAGTCTTAGGGGTCTAACTGGAGAGTAAAGGAGCATGCATTAGTTTACTCAGTCCAGGGTTCAAATATTGACAATGCATCGCATTCATAAAAAAAGAAAGAAGAGGAGACAGGAACCGGGAGGAAACAAGGAAAGGAAGAAAAAGGGAGCTAGAGCAGTCAAGATGTCAGCACAGCATACAATGAGTAGAATCTAAACCATGTATTTACCCCGCTCACTCACGTTGACTGGGATCGATGACATTAAAACATGATCAGAAGGAAACAAACAAACAAAACAAAGGCAGACATAAGCAAAGGAGAAGACATTGAAATTTAATCAGAATAGGTAGGAACAGGGGAAACAATGATGGGACTATAGATATAGATATATATATTTAATTTACATACACTGATTGGCAACACTGACATACAGCAACAATTATTGCAGTCTTACAGGAAGCACAGGTTGCTCACCGGGCAGGGGTTTAGACGAAAAACAGTAACCATCACTTATGCCTGATCTTATGAGGTGAAAATGAGCTGGGTTATGTATGATTAAAAAAAGTCATCATACTGTATGCAACCCATCAGTTTAATAGAAACATTATATGTAAATGTGTTTGTGACATTTTTTGGGACTCAGACAGGACTTTGACATACAGTAGCACAGGTTTGTCTGCGGGATGACATGACAACACGAAACAAGAAACACACATGACATGGAGATGGATTTGAGGAATAACAAACCAAAGAGCAAATGTTCTTGCAAGCTAACCCTATCTCTTTTTTGTTTTGTTTTGTTTTGCAGTCATCTTTGAAGCCATTATGGTCAGAAGCTCATCATGTGAAAATAAGGGGTAGTTTACGAGGTGATAACGCCACCAGCTGGGCAAAAGCAGATTGAGCCAGAAATCTGTTCACATACAGCATCAGTAAATGGTTAAACGCCTCATCTGCTGCTCCAATAAAACCCACAGATTTTATTATCTGGATTTAATTTTCATTTTAATGAAGATACTGATCTATTAGGAGACGGTTTGCGTATGAAAAGAGCAAATGAACTACTGGATTTTTATTACTGAGGGTCTAGCGTCTCATCACTGACAAATATCAATTTACAGTAAATCTTTCTTCAAATTTTTAAACTGACTTTAATGAACTTTTTTACAACAGTTTCAGTCAACTAAATATCCCCCAGAGCAGGCAGGATCAGTCAGAAGCAATGTTGAAGAAGAGCTAGGATTGCAAAGAAGATTTTACCACGTTTATCATCCTTACTCACTTGATCCCTCTTCAGTAACCATCCCCAGGCCTTCGGCTTTGTTTTGCCTTTCAAAGGCATTCAAATCCAGGACACTAAGAAATGATGCAGAATGAACTTTAAAACACAGAATCTCATTTGTCTGCGTTTTTCAACTTATACAGCAAATTCTACAAAGTTGGGGAAAGAAATCTGCTGTTGAAACGTGCAAAAGTCAAAAGCTCTGAGGCTTATTTATCGGGTCCCAAAAGCAAAATATTCTATAGTGAAATATTTGAGTTGCCATTTTGAATACCTCAAGAAATTGAACAATTATTCCAAATATTTAAGATTAGCATCATCCTTTTGAAAAAGACATATATTCATGTCATAATATAAAATGTTTATTTTTCCAAATCATTAAATGACATAAATCTAATTCCATGCTTTTCCATGCTGTGGAGGAAACCTTATATTTATTATTGACTGCTGTTGCTATGAGAAGCCAATTTTCTACCCCAGTTCTATGTCAAACATGGTGTAACATGGTGTAACTCAGTCAAAAAATATATATATATATATTTTACATTGAACGATTGTATTGTCATTACCTGCATGACATCATCAATCCAGACAGACTTTTGAAAAACCCCACGTCTCGTTTCTCCTTGAGATAATCCAGCATTTTCTGTATAATAAATGCCAGATTATTCAGATAAGCTGAAGTTGGTAAATGGTCAACGAGAGAAACGATGCATACCTGCTGGACCAGGATGTTTCCACCGTTGAGAATGGAGATACCCAGTTTGAGGGTGAAAGTCACCGTGGCACCAAGTCGACCTGAGATGATGCAGAATGGATGATAAATTGACCAAATATGGCCGCTGCAGGACAGCACACAGGTGTGTGTGTTTTACTACCTTTGCTGGCACTAATCATTTGAAGAACCATCTCTGCTGCTCCTCGGTCGTGCAGTCGGGCTTGCTGATACAGCATCTTCTGTTTCTCCATTTCCTTTTCCTATTAGAAATCAAGATGTTTGTAAAAAGTATTCACAAAATTAATAATAATTAAAAAAAAGAAACCCTAAAGGTAACAGTACCTCAAATGTTTTCTCTTTTCCTTCTTCTTCCTCTTCGCCTTCAGCACAACTCTGAAATGGAAAGCAACAATTTTAAATGCACCATTTCCAAAGAAGCATACAAAAACAGTGTAGGAAATGCTGTACCTTTGCCATCATATCTGCATATGCAATATACAAGGGATCCTCTTCCAACGAACTAATGAAACAAAAATGCATTTCTAGTTAGACTTTGCACATCTGACACTTACATCCTAACTATAAATAATCATTTTCAGCCACTTGTTCCAACAACATTAATGAGGTCTCCCTACTTTATACAAAAATGGGCAATTCACACTTAACACCCACGTTATCAGTTGTGAAGAAGTCCAAAGCAATTATGCATCACAGATGGAGCAGCTTGTGCCATTGCCAGGTGGCCAGGTGTGTGTGTGTGTGTGTGTGTGACTGTGAATTTACCTGCATTCAGTCAGAGCATTGTGGCTGAAATGAAGGATGAGCTGGTGTAAAGGGTCAGGTTGCTTTCGGACCTCCTCCTCTTCCTCTTCTTCCACTTTAGGCTGTGTTTTCTGCGCAAAAAGAACAAATCAGAATTGTAACCCAAAGTGATACCTCGCATTCTGAACAGCCAACAAATTGTTGGGTGCATTTATTTTATTCCACGTCTCAAGAGAATATCAGATAACATGCACCATACAGACCGCATGCTTAATGATGACAGGCATATTTTATACACTCAATCTGGCATACAAATGCACTCAGAGATGGCGTTGTCAAATGCGGATGGAGTTAAGCATGACTCTCTTATTACAGATATTTATGTTATCTAATAACACAAATATCGGTAACACTTTATTTGAAAGGGGGTGAATAAGACTGTCATGACACTGTCATAAACACTGTCATGACAGGTGATGTTCACCTGTCATGACAGTGTTTATGACAGTGTCATAAACACTGTCATAAACACTGTCATGACAGGGTTTATGACAGTGTCATAAACACTGTCATAAACACTGTCATGACAGGTGATGTTCACCTGTCATGAACATCAATAAGTCTTCATGAATATTTATGACTGTTGTCATAAAGTGTCATTCGGTAAATCATGACACTTTTAGTACAAAGTTGACATTATTCAAAATGTCTTCGTTATGACA
The DNA here is from genome assembly GCF_001443285.1 of Poecilia latipinna. Lineage (NCBI taxonomy): Eukaryota > Metazoa > Chordata > Actinopteri > Cyprinodontiformes > Poeciliidae > Poecilia > Poecilia latipinna. The sequence continues at coordinate 36,307 of NW_015116534.1, read as the reverse complement.
AGTTGTCATTAACCTAGATAAAATTGACTCTGTTAGCATAGCATTTGACACTGCATTAACACTAAATTACATCTTTATAATTGTTCCTACTTGTTTCACTTTACTTAATGACACTGTAATGACACTTAATGACATTTTCATAACTGTTGTTACTTGTTTCACTTTACTTAATGACACTGTAATAACACTGGTGCT
>NW_015116534.1:28920-33206 GCF_001443285.1 Poecilia latipinna | reverse complement strand
TCTCACCACCACTTGCCACAACTCATGACAGTTTGATAGGGAATGAGACACACTAAATAACACTAAATTACATCTTTATAATTGTTGCTTCTAGTTTCACTTTACCTGAAGTAGAGTTAATATTAATGACACTGTAATGACACTTAATGACATCTTCATAACTATTGCTACTTGTTTCACTTTACTTGAGGTAAGAGTTAATATTAATTACACTTAATGACATCTTCATAACTGTTGCTACTTGTTTCACTTCACTTAATGACACTGTAATAACACTTAATGACATATTCATAACTGGTGCTATTTGTTCCACTTTAGTTGATATATAAAAAAAAATTAATAAGTCTGCTATTAAATCATTTGACAGTGTAATAAAGCTTAATGAAATCTATTGCTTGTCCTACTTGTTTTGCTTTATTTCAGGGAGTGGAAATATTAATCATTGTTTTGTTAAAGCTTTTGCTAGTGTAATAATTAAATCATTATGACTACTATTATGACAAATTTATGTCAGATCATGATTTCTTGGTTAATGATAAGTTGTCATAACGAAGACAATTTTGTCTAGATTAATGTCAAGTTGTCATAACAAAGACATTTTCAATAATGTCAACTTTGTATTAAAAGTCTCATAATTTACCGAATGACACTTTATGACAACAGTCATAAATATTCATGAAGACTTATTGATGTTCATGACAGGTGTTATGTCATGTTTATGACAGCGTCATGACAGTCTTATTCACCAAATATCCAATAAGTTCACACACTGAAACCAGGCATGGGCTTATTACTGTAATCAAGGTTTTAAAAAGTTTTAAAAGAGATAAAGGCTTCTGTGATAGGAGTTCCACAATTTAAAGTCACTTTAATGTTATGTCAGAGATAAGTGCTGAAATGACCTAGAGCTAAAGCACCGTAAATCAAGCTATGAGCTGATAGCTTGACTAATTAATCAGCTAATATCGGCTTACTGTAGTCGTGAAGTGTGATCTTATAAAAGACAGAAAAAATGAGACAGCAGTATTAAGTATCTGAAACTTAATGTTTTAGATACTTAAGTTCTGAAACATTATTATTTTTTTAACCTTAATTTTTCTATTTTCTTTGGTTATTTATCTTGGTTTCTAAAACAAATGATTTTTTTTTTTTTTACATTATTTAGTTTTTTAACATTATTTAGTTTTAAAAGTAGAGATGCTTTCATCTTGCTGCATAGAAGATGTGTACGATTGTGATTTTATACATGCATGTGTGTGAAGCTACAAAAACTTCAACTGTAGTGTCTATTTTTGAGCTTCTACACTAAATAGATGAAGTCTGGGAGTAAAGAAAAAAAAATTGAGAAGGACAAACTTAATAAATTAAACTGGTAAGTTGAAGCATTGTGACAGGATGCTTCCTTACCTGTGTTTAACACAACACATCAAGTCGCCTTGACATCAGCAGAGATGTCATGCTTACCTGAAACACATCTCTGCACTACCTGGGTCACCAGGAGTGACTCAGTTACACAAACTGACAATGGCATGACACTGACAAGACGAAGACTGTCGCATATAAACTATGCACAGCTCATAGGTATGTACATGAGGAGAACTGGGGAGGTGAGAGCCATGACTACTTACTGCGAGGTCCTGCACCAGCTTCTCCTCAAAAGAGTACTCCTCTGTTTCTATCCATATACTTTGATATGCCAGAAGGAAGAGGTTAATAGAGCGATGCCTAGCAAGGGGTAAGAGGACATTAAGCCTGGGTTAGACAGGAAGGAAGAGGCCAAAGGAGGATAGGTTCCTTTAAGAAGGGGTTGATGGTGGTTAGTTTAGGGTTCTGGCACATCCAGCTGGTCTCTTTACATGTACAGTCTGTCGATGAGCATTGCTTTCACCTTTAAGATCTCAGCTCTTGGTTGAAGTACACCTACCCTAGGATTTAGGGAAGTATGTCCAACTAGTCAACCAGGGCAACATTTTTTACAGAGCACATGTATAGGTGACTCTCAAAAATTAGAATGTCATTTAAATTACTTTTCTGCTATTAAAGTGTGAATTTCCTCGAAGGTACAGCTAATTAAACACACATTCCATTATATTCTTAAAAAAATAAAAAAGCAATTTATTTCAATAATTTAATATGCATGTTTTCTCCTTCCACTCAACTTTCCATCAATATAAAAAAACAGCTTTTAGCCACTTTAATTACCTTATATGACTTATCCTACTTGTGAAGATATCAATGACGGAAGAGCAGTCGGATATTTTTCTGATGAATTTCTTAGACATAACAATTACTTAAGTAAAATTTTCCATATTCATACCATGCATATTTACACAAAACATCTCAAAGCTTTTTATGAGAAAAACAGGTTCAAATTACTTCTAATTTTACAGCAATAAGGAATAAATCAAACTCACAACAATACAATTCAATCAGATTTAATGACACACATAGTCCATTCTGATCTTAAATGCAATAACTGTGTTCACAATGCCAAATGTTACATTTTTGATTCAATCATTGGGGAAAAGAAATACCTTAATTATGATATTCTAATTTGTTGAGATTCACCTTATTAAATAGTTTTCCTCAGGATGATTTTTTGTGACTTTTTTTCAAAAGAAGGAAGTTAGATTGAAAAAAAAAATGTTTCTAAGTGTTAAGAATGGATTCAGGCTGAGCATGTTACTGCAAATGTGTGGACCTGTGGATTAGCCAGAGATAACCTGAGGCAGAAACTGTGCCCAGAGGGAAACAAGCGTAGCCACAAGCCAGAGAGCAGTACTAGGTTAGCACTTTTTTACCGTCAGCACTGAGAGCAGACTGTCATAGTCTGTGTTCTCATGCATTATCCCCAGCCAAATGTGTCGGAAGGAATTCATGAAGTAATTATTATTTTTGTGCCTATGGGGATGAGGAAGAGGTACAACAAAGTCTTGAGATAGGGGACAGAATAAGGACTGAAAAGAGAGACAAAAGAAAAAAAAAGATGACATCTGACAAAGCATAAAGTGCTACAGAGAAGCTTCATTTTCACACTTCTCATATAAATATCTACAGGAAAGTAAGAAGCCTCCGCTTTGTGCATAGCATCCAGTAATTATTACCTACTCTGAGTCATATGTTACTGTCAACAATTCTGAATAAATGAGTCATGCTGTCAGAGAGACGGGCAGGATCTGAGCACATATTGAAGAAGGCCACCCTGAGGTATCGGGCTTGTTAATTGTTTTCCTCGAAGCTGTGAGCACTCTGCCTGACGTCCTCTGATTGAGTTAGAGAGCAGCAGGCCATAAAATTACAACTGCTCATTCCTTCCTTCTTACATGTCACAATAGCAGCTGCAGGCTATGTATGTGTATTCTAAACAGAGAGAGGCAAGTCATTAATGCAGGGTCAGGAACCAGGAAGGAGAAACAAAAGAGCTGAACAAACAGCAAAAGTAGACATTACAGTGGGAAAAGAAATCCTGAAGCATTTACTGAACCATTTTTAATGTGTTCAAGGTGCCGAGAGGCTTCCTGCAGAGTTTTGCCATTAGCTCATTAAGGTAAAAAGGTAAAAGTAATTTTATTTATATAGCACATTTTCAGCAACAAGGCAATTCATGGTGCTTACCGTTAAAGAGGATTGGATGGAGACCTTTTAAAAATGAAGGGAACTATGAATGTTTTTAGTTTAACTGTGCACAATGCAGTACCTTGGTAGATTATAAAGGGGGGCCATTCGGAAGCAGGCAACAACTGCACGCTTTCGCTGTTTGGAGAGCAACTTCTGCCACACGCACTTCTTGGATCTTAGTGGCTGCTCCACCTAAGGAGGGTAGATAAGTATTAAAAGTAATAACAGCTTTTTGTGCTGGCTGTGCCAAAAAAAACAACACATTTAAATGAATTCTACAAATTCTGGTAAAAAAAAAAAGAGTGGATTAAGGTCTTGCCAGAATCATGATGGGATATTTTGGATGACAAGTGAAAGTGTGGTTTCTTGGCAAACTTGTTTAATTTATAACCTAAGTGGGCAACAAAAAATAAATAAATACTTGCGCATCTAATGTGCTTTATCATAATTCCAACTAAGAAAACAACAGTTACAATCATCATTATAAAGTAAATATTAATATGACATTCATATCTATGTTTTTGTGTGTAACTTTCTGACTATAACAACATGGTTTATTTTATAGCAAAGCGATAACAAAGTCCAACCATCTATCTCACATGTGTCAAACTCAAAGCCCGCGGGCCACATGTGCCCCCCCCAGCATTTTATAGGCCCATGATTGATTT
>NW_015116534.1:0-24435 GCF_001443285.1 Poecilia latipinna | reverse complement strand
GTTTGTTCACCAAGTTACTGTGCTCTCTGAGAGGATCTGTGGTTTAAGTATTTGACATTGTTCCATGCCCATCGTTGACGTTAGTCTCTAACATAATGTGGATCATCCACCAGGAACACTCCAAAGAGCATGAGTTTCTGTAGTGTAGTGGTTATCACATTTGCTTTACATGCAAAAGGTGTCTGGTTTGAAACCAGACAGAAACAGATTTAGTATGTTCTATTCATCACAGGAGTTTACTCTGTGGTGTCGTGGTCTGTACTCTGAATCCAGGCATCTGAGTGCAAGCCTCGGTTGACATTTTCATGCGTTGCATCTCACATCATCAACTTTGGAACCTCAAACTGAAACAAAGCAGGGAAGTTCAGTTCTTGTAGTGTAGTGGTTATCACGTTTGCTTTACATGCAAAAGGTCTCTGGTTCAAAACCAGACAGAAACAGATTTTGCATGTTCTATACATCACAGGTGTTTACTAAAGGTCAACAAGGGTTCTGTGGTGTCATGGTCTGTACTCTGAATCCAGGCATCTGAGTGCAAGCCTTAGTTGAAATTTTCATGTGTTGTATCTCACATCATCAACTTTGGAACCTCAAACTGAAACAAAGCAGAGAAGTTCAGTTCCTGTAGTGTAGTGGTTATCACATTTGCTTTACATGCAAAAGGTGTCTGGTTTGAAACCAGACAGAAACAGATTTAGTATGTTCTATTCATCACAGGTGTTTACTAAAGGTCAACAAGGGTTCTGTGGTGTCATGGTCTGTACTCTGAATCCAGGCATCTGAGTGCAAGCGTCAGTTGACATTTTCATGTTGCATCTCGCATCATCAACTTTGGAACCTCAAACTGAAACAAAGCAGAGAAGTTCAGTTCCTGTAGTGTAGTGGTTATCACATTTGCTTTACATGCAAAAGGTGTCTGGTTTGAAACCAGACAGAAACAGATTTAGTATGTTCTATTCATCACAGGTGTTTACTAAAGGTCAACAAGGGTTCTGTGGTGTCATGGTCTGTACTCTGAATCCAGGCATCTGAGTGCAAGCGTCAGTTGACATTTTCATGTNTCTGAATCCAGGCATCTGAGTGCAATCCTCAGTTGAAATTTTCATGTTGCATCTCACATTATCAACTTTGGAACCTCAAACTGAAACAAAGCAGAGAAGTTCAGTTCCTGTAGTGTAGTGGTTATCACATTTGCTTAACACGCAAAAGGTCTCTGGTTCAAAACCAGACAGAAATGGTTTTTGTCGGTTATGTATCTCTTGGGGTGCAATGAGACAACAAGAGCCTTCCTCTTTGGTGATGGTTCATTTGCCAATCGACTTCTTTGAAATCAAAGCTACTTTACTTCAATTACCAATTGGCAGTTCTATGGCGTAATGCACATGTGTCAAACTCAAGGCCCGCGGGCCACATGTGGCCCCCCAGCATTTTATAGGCCAATGATTGACTTAAAATAGGTTTTGAGCACAAATTGACTACAAACTACATTTCAACCAAAGGTTTGTATTCAGAAAGAATGTTTTTAATTAATTGATTTCAGTTGCCTCTGAGACTAAATCTTTGCATAAAGTCTATGTTTGCCCATGTGACTTGTTTTTATTATTTGTTTGCTTGCCTTTAAACACTGATTTAAATAATGTAATTTTTAAACTGAGCAGTAATTTTTACATCCATGGAAACTCAAATGTAATATTTAAAATTTCAATACATAAAATCACTTATTTAACAATATTAGGTGTTTAATTTGTTTTTAACATTGTATTTTTATACATTTATGCTAGGGGTGCCCAAGTCTAGTTTTCCAGAGCTACCATCTGCAACTTTAGATGCATTCCTTCTCTAACACACCTGGACCATTGACTCATTATAAGCCTCTACAGACCTGAATGAGGGAAGTCAACCTTTTGTCTGGGGTGTGTTTTAGCAGGGATGCCCTCCTGATCTGTACCGTCAATGTGGCCTGTTGAGGGTGGCCAATATGCTGAAGTGGCCCTCGGTGAAATTGAGTTTGACACCCCTGATCTATCTGTTGTGGTACCTTCTATGCTTTTCATGATATTTAAAACCCGATTACCATCACGTCTTCCAACTGAAATCATTCCAACTGTATTTTTAATATAAAATAGTTAATGCCATCACATCCACCAATGAGTAATGTGTCTTTATTTTGACCTGTTCCAGATTAAAGATGGCAGCAGAGATCCTTTGGATACGGTCAACCACTCGTTCAGGGTCAGGTGGGCTTTCAATCCTCATCACAATGTCCTTATACAGGTTCAGCTGCCACCGCACAGCAGGGTCCTCAGACTAAGAGAATATTCAGATAAAATTGAAAGCAAAGTAAATTGACAAAATGTTGATTAATGAGGAAATGTACTTAAATGTTGCTTTTGTACCTTTTCTCGAAGGTGCAAATTTTGATGTATGTGGTCTTTAACCTCTTCATCTGTATCTTTCTGTAAGGAGGAGATAAAGAGAGAGAGGGAGACTTGCTACAAATGGCATGCAGGATAGAAAATGGCAGGCCATAATAAGAGGTTCAGCAAAGCCATTTCAAAAAATAAGGTCACAAAACATCAAGCTTGAAGCAGCAGAAAAGGCAGAAGAAATTCTGATGGCATTTCCATTTTTCTCCAATAAAGAAAAAGTCTTGACCTTACATCAGCTAAAACACAACCAATAGAAAACATATAGATGCATCAAAATGGATAGCTACTGCAGCTGAATACAAATATGTGCTTCAAATTCTTGACTTTCTTTAAATTAACTTAATAATGTGTTGGTGCATCACAAGAGATGAAAACTAAAAAAAGAAAATATGAAAAACTTCAAGGAGTATCAAAAATTCTTTGAGACGTTCAAGTATTTTCTTTTAGAGCATCAATTTGCATTTCTTTAGGCAGTGTTGCTCTCATGTAAGTGTTTCAATCTTTTTTTCAAATGGGTTCTCACCATGAGGTAGCGAGTCTTGGCAAGAGAAATCAGCTCCTGATCCCCAGGGGTGCACATGTTGAGGCCGATTGGCAGCATCTTCTTCAGAGCGGCCACAATTAATGAGGTCTGAATGGAGTAAAACTCGCCGCGCCTCTTCTTATGTTTCCTCTCCTGGTCTTGTCCTCCAGACTGAAAAGTTCATCATGACATACTCAAAAAAAAACAAAAAAAAAAACACATGTAGTGGCAAGTAAAAACTAGAAGCTTTAATTTATTGGTCAAAATTCAGTGGCTGGTAGCATTGGAGAAGATTCAAAGCACTTACTGTGTGCAAAACTCCACAATCGGCTCAGTAAAAACACATATTTCCTCACAAATATCAATATATCTTGAAAACACAAACACACATATGGAAATGCTAACGACAGACTAACAACAAAATACACATATAGCTTTTAACTATTGACTACAGACAGAGGGGTATCACGATCAATCAACTGCAAACATACATAATCACATAAGATGCTGCAGAGGGACAAAGCTTTTTATACCAGATGAACTGTGGTTGACCGATACAGCAGTGAGGGATGAACAAACTGACCATGTCACACACTGATAAATGGAGGCCACAAATTACCAGGTAGCATAATATATAACTAAACTATAGACTACATAGCACATCAGGCACAAGCTATTGGCTTTTCTGCTTGGTGACAAGAGCATACAAGCCTATTGGCTTGTATGCTTGTAAGCTGGCAGGTTAACAGCACATGCACTGCATCACTCTACCTTTTCCTTAAAGGACTGTTTTGAGTTAGAGGGATAGATGGAGACAAACAGAAAGAAGCAGTTAGGGGGAAAAAAGGGATGAGAGGGCGGTTAATAATGGAGGCACAAAGTCCTCCTCATACGGACATGCAGTGCAATGAAAAACATTTTATTTTTCTTCAAAGTGCTCAACCAAGCAGATGTACTGAAGCTGAGGAATGAAAACTAGTGTTTTTTTTTGTTTTGTTTTTTTTGTAATAACCATGCACATGATATACACACACATAGAAGATTTAAAAGATATGATGTCAGAAGGCTCCATAGTGTATTCCTTAAAAATTTGATTTAGATTTCTAAATCCTCTCAGATGTGTGTGTATTGTTGTAGGAGTGAACACCCCGATTCTGTGATATTCTCATAGCATTTTCATGTTAACATATGAGCACATGTATTGACAAAATAAAGATTTTTTTACATGGCAGAGAAGATGTTAACATGTGTCCTATTAATGGCCATGTTTATAGTGGTTTGCTCTTTTTTTTTTTTTTTTACATCTCATGGAAACAGTAAATAATTTAGATTAAAGCTCATCAATCTGCTGCATGTAAAGTCCAGAACAAGTAAATTTGAGTTCATCCCTGTGAAGAAACATGGCAGTAAATCAACATACCTTTGACATCTTTGTTTTATTGTCTCCAGTCAAGAAAGAAAGGTTGTTGATTTCATTTTGAACCACAAAGTTTTGCTCTTCTCTTTTAAAGTTCTGGGTAAAAAAAAAAGGAAAAAAAAAAAGAAAAGAAATAATACATGTCAGTCTATAAATTTTCATGTTTTGTCAAGTTACAACCAAAATCTTAAGAAATTACAATCCCAACATATTTTAATCTCAATAAAATATGTTGGGATTGTAATTTCTTAAGATTACAATCCCAACATATTTTATTGAGATTATATGTGATGGACTAACTCAAGTGATGAATAACTTTGCAGTGGGAGTCAGTACTATAGAAGCACATTTTGCTGCAATTACAACTCAATCAGAAGGGATAGGGACTAATTCAAAGAGCATTTGTGCACATCATTTTTTTCAAATTTTGATTAGATTTAGGGTCTGGACTATATGGACCATTCTAACACAAGGCCATCCATCGATCAAAACCCTTCCAAAGCAGCTCTGGTTTTATGTTTAGGGCTTTTGTCAGTGAGAAGGGAAAACCTCTGCTATTTTCTTGAAGCTTATGCAAACTAAATCAGGTTTTCATTCCCAGATTGTGTTGTATTTAGCTCCATCTATATTTTATTTACTCTGACCAGCTTCCCTTTCTCCATCCCCACCAGGTCTGTCATACTGCACGGAGCGATGGCTTCACAACAGACAATAGAAACTGTTTCGAAAACATCAGCAGTTTAGAGGATCACAAACTCACTTCAAAATTCGTAAAATCAGCAAAAACCCTTTGAGGGCACATTTTAGGATTTTGGAGAGTTTGCCAATTTCTATCACAAACTGGGCAAACAACTCAAACGTCTTAAAATGCTGCATTGGGTTTTATTCAAGGACATAAGAATAAAGGTGACTGAATCCAGACGCACATACTTGTCAGATTCTTATCGATAAAACTGTAAATGCTCTATTCATTTATGCACTACTTGTGTTTTTGTATCACATCAAATCCCAATGAATAGTTTTAGTGATATGGATACTTTGGTGTAAGCTAAAGAACAAAGGAATCATTTACATGAGACTTGCACCAGAGGATGAAAATCTCTGCAACCATTCTGAAGAGCTCATTGGAGTCTGAATCTGGTTCTTTCAGCCACCTAGACCTGCAATAAAATAAAATAAAAATGATGTAAACATAGGTTTTTTTGGTTTTTTTCAAATTGTGCAATAACATTTCAACTATAAAATAATAACTATCACTTATTTAACCTGTTGTTGTCCACATAGCGGATGAGCATGGGGTAAAATGCATAAAGATCCCTGCAGAGCACAGCAAACTCATCCAAAATGAGCAGCTCGGCCTCCTGGGTGTCTCCTTTACTGTCGGCCTTCAGAAGCTCCTCTTCAGCCACCACTTTTACTGTCTTCTTCTTTAGTTTCTCCAGGGTGGGCAAGAAGTGGCTCTTGAGCAGGTCTGCGCGAGCCTTACTAATGATAGGTTGCACATAAACTAAACATTGAATAAAAAAAGATCCAAATTTTAAGCCATCTGATTTATAATTCAGCAATGCAACAATTCAAAGACTGATTGTGTCTGTTAGATATATAAACTCCATCAGTACCTGCAATTCTCTTCATCCAGGAGGCCTCGTCGATGCCTAGGTTGTTGTTGAGGATCTTGAGGATGTTGCCGAGGATGAGGCTGAGGTGCTCCGAGGTGACCGTAGTGCAGTAAGTGCTTCCACCACTGGCAGCCTGGTTTTCAGGGCCCCTCTCCCACCAGTAGGACAAGTAGTTGCACAGCATGGGCAGCACCACCTCGATCACATGGGGCATTTCGGTGTAGCGCGCACCAGACTCAGCCATGTCATTGATGTCTTTCATGAGCCCGTCAAGCCGCGGCATGCCAGGACACATCTCCTCAACTGATTCTCGTATTCCCAGCACTAAAACATAGCGAGGGTTTTATTCACACATTGTTACGGAAGCTTTAGTAATACCAGGTTGTGCTGTTTTTAAATGTGTCCACTGGTAATGGGGGAAATTGTTCTAGAATAATGAAGGCTTGACTTTTATCATCAATTTGTAACTCACCTGCTCGATCTCTGGCACTCTTGGTATTAAAAACGGAGCAGGGGTTGTGCGTGTTGAGCTTTGGCTCCAGGAAGGCTACAGGCATGGCGCCAGCAAGAGTGGCCAGACACTGACCGAGAGCTGGCAGCTGCCTTAGAGATACAAAATTATTAAATGACTATGTGTTTTCTTTTTCTTCTGTTAAGTTATTCTCTGCACTTAAAAATCTACGCTGAGGATACCTTTCGACATAGATGTTTTTCCCAGTGCCAAGAGCAAAGAGGCTGGTCAGGATTCGATAGCAGGACACCTGCACATCATCCACTGAGGAAAAAAAATAGAGGAAAAAAAGTTACAATTAGGCTGTAAATCTGGAAAGAGATCTGTGTACTTTTACTGCAGTGTTTTTGCAGTATATGTACATGGATGTATAAGATCTGATGATCAACTGATTGATCGATTGTTTCTATCCGTCTGCTAGTTATTGTGGCTTCTTTTAAAAGAACTATGTGTGCTGTACTGCTGTCTTGTGAACTGCGTAGTGAGGTGTTTTGTTTTTTGAACTTACTTAATGTGCTAATTTTGGCATATCTACACTGCCATGAATTGTGGTAATGCTGGCTAATTTGCAGTGTCCCAATCAAATAAATTAAATAAAGTAAAATCAAGTGATTGTCTGGCCATGTCTCTCAATGGATGGATGGAGATCATTGTCAAAGCTTAGAAATCAACTTTATTACTTGGAACTAATATGAGCACGGTATTCTGCAGTATACTGGAACAAGTCTTGCATGTAAGATCTGTTCAATCAGGTGTTCAAGTGTTAAAAGATTTCACATCTGATAAAAGTATTTTTCAGCTTCAAAACAAAGTAAAAAAAAGAACCCACCACCTTTGATCATTCCCTCTTTGTCAGGACTTACAAAGCAGATCTACTCCAAAGTGGTGTTGAGTGATGTGCTCAAACAGAGCAGTTAGGATGGGAAGCAAAGCCACAGTTGTGTAGTTGATATTCTGCGACACGCCTTTCATCTGGGAGCGAGAGTGAGTGAACTTCCCCAGCTTCAGGTTCTCAAAGGTCTTCTCTAAGTCCTCCGCAGCGTTCTCAAAGAAAGTCCTGAGCCCCACCCTGACCTGCTCCGAGCCCGACTTCATTACTGTCCTGTTAGATTTAACAAGAGCATAAAAAAAAAAATAACTCAAAGCAATTGGTATGGAACCACTGGCGTGTATAGCACAGATACTACTTAATATGCATAAATGCAATTGCTACAACCTAACAGTCTGTAACAGTTTCACACATGATATAAAATTCCCGAGCATTAGCCCGTCTGTCCAGAAACTGTGCCATTAATTATTTACCCAGTGAACTGGGAGAAAATTGAAATTCAAGGTGAGTCAGCCATTTCTGAAGCTAAGACAGAAACTTCATGAAACAGCACAACACATTAATATGATTAGTGTGTTCATTTTCAGCATTTCACAGTTCATAACATAAGTAAATAAATTACCCATTGTTAGGCCTTGATGTGTCAGGGAACAAAGAAGGCAGAGATGAGAAACGCTTATGTGGGCATCATCTGTAGCTCTTCAGCATAAACAAGACGCCATAATGCAATGCTGATTTAGCCTCATTATGTATGAGCTGCATTTACAAACAGTACCTTGTCTCTAAAGAGCATTATGAGCCTCAGGCAACAAGTGCTGCATGAAATGTGTTCTGCCTTATTTTAATGTCAATGGAAGTTCTTTGTTAATACCAGTATAAAAATAAAGACTGTCTAAAGGAAAATGCTGAAAAGAAAACCAATGTGCTGCAAAGCATCCAGGTCACATTAGATCCACTTAACAAAGAAAAGGTGTCAATGGCTTTCAAAGCGGTTCATGGTTACCTAAAATAATAGCCTTGAGCTTTTATTTTATTTTTTTTTTAGGAAGGAAACCCTAAGCTGCCAAGTTTCTTGTGTGCTTTGGGCTCTGCCTAATTTGTACGCACCTGGTGTCGAGAGTGTGTGCCAGGATGTGCAGACAGCTGACCATGGTGGTGGAATCACTCCCTACAAAACAACACAAAGGCCATTAGCATGAACACAGCAGCTTTTTCTGTTGACTTTTTGACATGACTCATGAAAGAAATAATTAAATGCACCTTTATATGAATAAGGAAAAAAAATCTACAAAAATAATTAACCTTTACAAGAGGTTTGGTTATGTGCTAAAATTTCTTAAGATAAAAATATTCTGACAGATGAGCCTCATTGGAAAGCACATTCTAACTCACAATTTGCATGCCAATGTAATTTTTTTCCCCTTTCTTTTGTTTTGCATTTGGTGAGCTTAATTGGTTTTCCTCTGTTGCTCTGTTTAATAAATGCAATTTAAATCTTGTATTTTGTTTGCCTTTTTTATGTAAACAGTAACCCAAGTAATAGGGGAAGAATCCCTAATTAATTTTGCAAATAAATGCCAAATTATTTAATATTTGTTTATTCTGAAGACTAGTTGCTGCAAAAATAAACTAATGAATGATGGTAAATTAATTTTGCGTCTTGGATGGAGTCAGACAGCAATGAATGTCCAAACCTGATTATAGTGCTCAGGATGCTAAAAACCCAAGAGATGCTGTCATCACAATAATTATCACTGATTTTGCTACTGCATTACTTTTTCCAATAATGCAGGCCTTAGTTTTTAAGTCCAACGCAGACAGCGGACAGGTGTTCTTATGAATTGGTAACAAAAGGTTGCAGGGGATGATCTATAAAAGGTGTTACACAAAAAACACATTTGCAAGAACATCACTGACTAATAAGTGTCAGCTTACCAAAAAGAGAAATCCTATGTCTGACAAGAGCTGCCAGTTTACAAAATAGGCTGTACCATGAAGAGCAGAAATAGGGAGAAAAAAAAAATCAGAAAATCACAGTGACTTACATAAATGAAGTGATTCAGATTTCAGGCAGAAAACATGCAGCAAGGCACATGTTTTCTGTGCTCACAACGTTTGTTGTCAGTAAACGTGTGAATTTCTACCTGGTGACCATTTCCTTCTCTTTGTTGGAGGCGTAACCACTGCAGCTTAGGTTCTTGTTGGGAGAGGAGAGGAAATACAAAGAGTGGTTCTTGAAATATTGATCGATGAGTGGGAGGAGAACCTGAAGACCACCAACAATGAATGTAAGATTAGGCAAAATCCACAGCAAAAAAAATAACAAAATAATGAACTTCTAGATATTTGTATTTGTTAACTTTCCGTACTTTGGCAAAAAACTTGATTTCTTGTTCATGAGGGGACCTGTCTGTTTTTCCACTGGCTGCCATCGACTCTGGATTGAGGAAATATGTTCTATTTTAGACAACAAGAAATCCACAAGTCTACTTTAATGCTCTGGAACAGCATCATACCTAAGTGGGCGATAAAGTCCTGGGCTGAATCGACATACTTCAGCAGCTTCTTGAGGAATTTATAGGCAAACCTTTTTTCCATGGAAGAGGAATCCTGCTCCAAGTCCTTCAAACCTCTGCAACATAAGACCTTGTTTGTAAAATACCATTCTTAAACCATTATATTTACTTTTGATAGCACTTAATAAAGCAGTCAATCAACCAGTGATAGTTATAAAGTGCAGCTAAGATCTTAACACAATGGCAATGACATAGTCACAGCATATTGACCTTGTAATGCTATAGCCATTAATTTGCAGGAAGCGAAAAAGGTCCAGGGCTTTTTCTCGATTACGGGCCTTTTCCTTGGCTGTCAGCGTGTCATAGGGCACCAGGAGAGGATGAGTTCCTCCGCCTGAAACGACAAATAGCCCTGTGTTCAGATGTGATTTACTCCCTCACCGTTCAATGTGTGAGGGCAAACAGAGTGGCTGAACCTAATTTGTCAAGAACACAGAGGCTCTCATGCATATTTACAGAAGTACATGAAAAAGACAACAGTAACAACCGTACATGGCTTTGTAATCCACCCACATGCAAACATAAACAATATGTATGTTTGGCTGGTGTCTTTGTGCAGTTTGCATTCCTAATACACTTCATTAACTATGCACCTCTGCTTCCAAGGTCACTTTTCTTCTTCTTGGCCCAGATGTTATGGTAATTCTCAGCCATTACTTCCACCATACCCTTGGAGTGAAGACAAAAAGAGACAAACTCAGTGAGGAACCCTTTTCCCGCCCACAAAACTCATCCATATTCAGAACAGACTGCTTTGATCTGATGTGCATTTACAAGCTCCTTTGATTTAAAAAGGGGAAAAAAAAATACAATACAATAAAGCTGAGTTTCTCACCTGCAGTTCTCTGGACAAAGTCACATTACTTGTGTCTACTGGGCTGGGATTAAAACCATTAGCCTGGAAACACATGTAGATTTAAAGTGAGACAATGTCAGCTTCCAGCAACAAATAAACATTTTGATGAAACAAGATTTCTCCCTTAAAAGGATTTCATAAAGGAGCACTCATTGATTTAAGAGCTTCTGTGGAAAGAGATTAACACAGAATGAGTGATCTGCATAAATCCTTACAAAGTAGCAATGCTGCAAAAATAGGAGCATTTGACAACAGCTAAAAACTTAAGCTCATATTTTCAAAACTCAAGACAATATTAATTACTATTGGGCAAATAGTAGAAAGTGCACAATTGAAGGGTTGTGAAAGATAATTCTTGTCGCAATTTTGACTGATTCTCTGTGTTCTGTTTCAAACAGAAAGAGTAGCACTGATTTTTTTCAAGTATATTTAGGACCTTGGTAAAGTATTCACACTATTCATACTCTTTTCACATTTTATTATGTCTTTTATTGGGTATTGGCTTATTCTTCTTTCCGTAATAGCTTAAATTCAGTCAGACTGGAAAACATCTATGAACATGAGTGTTCAAGTTTCACCACAGATGTTCATCTAATTTTAAATATAAACTTTAATTGGGCCATTTGACACACAAATAAGATTTAAACCATGAAAGGCTGAACAATGTTGTTCAACCTTTCATTGAGGTTGATTTGAGATTTGAGGAAAATCTCAAATCTTTTCCATCCCCTAAAGGGTTTTTTTTTTTTTTTTTTTTTTTTTCAGGATTGCTCTAACCAGCATGTCTGATCGGTAGATATCTCTTTAAAATTCTGCATCAACAACAAAATTTTGTCTCACTATAGTAACAGAAACACAGACTCAATAATAAAAATGAAACTGAGCAAAATTGTATTTGTGTGACAAAAAAAAAAAACGAACAAACCGTACCTGAGAAGCTTGAGATATTTTCCTCATTTTCTCATTTTCCCTCTGCAGAGACATGCTCTCTCCATCCTTTGTCCTGTCGATGCTCCAGCCCATGGCCAGCATGCTTTTAAGCGAGTCCCTAATGGGCAATCTGTAAATCTCCTTCTCCTGCAACACAATAATAAAAAATAAAAAAACAACATGCAAGCAAATAGGCATGAGCCTTTACGCTGCTATTCTAAGCACGTGTTTTTACCTTTTCTGTCAGGGCTTTGTAGATCCTTAACTGAGGGTGAGTTTTAGCTTTCTCATCCACACAGTCCCCATATTTCCACCCCAGCAGCACCTGAGATACAAGCAGAAACAAAAGTTGAAGGAGAAGTAATATTCACTGATCCCACTGTTCAGTAAACAAGGTGAAGTACACCACAAATTTAAGAGTTACAATGTTTTCAGGACTTGCTATTGTAAGTTTTACTTAAATGTTCAACATATGTTACAATGCAGTCTGAGCAGTCGCTAAAAGAAGGATGAGAATTATCGTTGTCTGCCCATCTTTTATTTTGATCTTATTAATTTCTCAAAACATTCATCGTGCTTTGATTGGAATTCTCTCCAATTTAACAACCCACATCTCCCCAAACGTCACCTGCAATCCAAGAATTGTGTTTAACATTACCTTCTCTGCAGACCATTTCTCATGGCAATGCTCAGCATATTTGTTGGTCAAATGTTCAAGTTTTTCTGGTAACACAAAGCTAAAAAAAAAAAAAGAAAAAAGAGGGCACCAATTACTCTCAAAGCGTGAGCTGACACATGTTAGCAAAGTCATTAACATGTCATTACTCAATATATTTAGTCAGAATGATGCTGTTTTTCTCATTGATTTTAGAGTCTATAATGGCTTACTTAGCAGTATTGATGGGTTTGGGGTCAAAGTTTCCCTGAGCATCCACAGAAACAGGCTTTTCAACGGCCGTGCTAATGGAGGCATCCACATAGTCTGGTGGCAAAGCTCCAGCTATAGCACTGAGACACGGCATGGCCATCTTAAATAACTCTGGGTCGTACTTCTGCAACGGGAAAGAAAAAGGCAAAATTTATCAAATAAATTCTGTTATACAACATTTCACAGAGAAGGAACTGTCCTCAACAAATCAAGTAATGTGTTTTACATTTAATTTAAACCGGATGGGTCAGAGGAAGAGACATTAATGAAGAATTATTCTAAAGCCTGAAGAACCAGCACACTTAAGGACTTGGATCAATGATGGGCTGTCCAGATATTGATGTTCTCTGCCCAACTCTTTGCACAGCCTGTTTCCGTGATGGGGCATTTAGTGAGATGTGCTGAGTCTGGCGATCTGCAATGCTAACACGTCGAAAGCATTTCCTTGCATACATACAAATTAATAAAAGACTGATGAGTTCTGTTTTTTTTTTTTCTTGACTTGTTTCTTTTTTAGATCTACTTTATAGAAACAAATTTATTGGCCAATAGCAGATAAACACCAGAAAGAGAAAATGGCGGAAGAAAAAGTTGGTCAAAAATGAAGTATAGATTTTATAGAGAAAAACACATAAAGTTTATGCTTTCCAAAAATTGTTGTTTCCTGGACAGATAGACAGATAAAACAAACGTTTACATCAGGAAATAAAACAATTTCATGCTAAATCTGATATGAGAAACATTTGTTTAAATATATACTGCAAGATATTAATTTCACATGTGTAATTTGTGTTAACATGTTTCCATGCTGATCTTGATGTAATATGAGCATTTGTGAATGCAGCTGGTTGAATCATATTTGTATTGTAAGTGCACACTGTGTGGTCAGTATGAATAGAAAACCACTACACTGGCTAGGTCTATGCACCATTTTTTGTGTAACTCCATGAGCTTCAAATTGCCACGACTTATGTCTCTAGGAGATTTACATAGAAATTTACGTTTCACATAGTACATCATTAAATAAATTATTCAAAATCAAAATCACGTGCGAGCACATATCCTTACATGTGATTTCGAACGTGTGAAATTCACGTATAACAAAACAATGTTCTGAAACAAATGCCACAAAAGAGCACCTTACCCTCTGAGAAAGAGAATCAAACACCCCCCAGAAGATCCTCTTGGTGAGCAGAAGTTCATCTTCAGATGCTGTGCCGAAGCTGCCCCATCCTGAGGGGAGGCAGTAGTACTTCCAGTTCTGCTCATAGTGGTTGGTTAGAAGCTGGAGGCAATTAATACAAAGAGGAACACTTATTGTAATAAATAAGTGTGCTATGGACATGGAAGTAAGATTAAGAGTTTATATAAATTTGAAGACCAGTTGTTAACCATTACATTCTTTCCAAAGAAACACTTTACAGCCTAAAAGCACGTAACCATAAAATCCAACACCTACTTCATTATTTTTAAATCATAAATGGCAGGTTTTTATAAATGTGTTACCACTTTTCCCATGTCTCAGATTTAAAGTGTGTGTGTGTGTGTGTGGGGGGGGGGGAGGGGGCGGGGCGTAGACCAGTAGCCTGCAGTTTATCACATTAAAAGCCACACTGTCTGTTGAACTGGGGTGGATAAGGTTTTAGTATTTCCCTACAAAGCTGACAACCCAACACATCCAAGGAACAAAGTGTGAGTATACAAAAACCACACAGAAATAAAAGAGGTTAGAGAGGAAAAATAGGGAAGAGGGAAAAGTAAAACGAAAAAATTCAAGACACTTTATTTAAGATATAAGAGATTAAGTATCGCTAACCCTTAGAGGCATCTTGCAGTATTCAGTCAGCAAGGGCACGTCAAAGACGAGACGGTGCAGGAGCTGCTGGAGCATGGAGGGGCGGAGGTGTCTGCACAGAGATAACACTTTTGCTCTGGGCATATTGAAACTCCGATCAAACTCATCACGCCGACATAAAAGAATAAATCAGTAAACTGAGCTGAGAGTTATAATGTAATTTCCCTTGACAGCCACTAAAAAATGCAGTTCAAATGAATGGTTTAATACAGGTAGGAGAAACTTTGAATCCATTCTTGTGTTTCTTACTTGCAAATAGACAGTAAACACTCTTCAATGGCATCCCTCTGCGCCTTGGTTAGCGAGCGGCCCTTGGATAGCCGGTAGATAGTGTGCAGGGTGGAGTCGATAAGAGTGGCATAGTGCTCTGTGCCAGCAAAGAGAGGGGCACACCGCGTAAGAAGAGGCAGCATGGCTGAGCCGATGTAGCGATTCATAGCCAGGGCGGTCTCAGTGGTACAGAGCCCCTCCTGGTGAGAGAAAATATCAATATATGTTTATGTATAGATTTAAAAACATAATCGTTCAGGCGTGAGCTATACATGCCGAAACCACAGCCTTATGAGGCGCTGATACTATTCCTGTCCAGAGATTACTGGTCCTGAAGCTCATGTTTATTTCTTTGTGTCCCACATTGCTGTCAACTCAAATTACCGTATCCAGAGTGGTAGCCGTCCTCAGGTCGGGGAGGAAGCCGACTTCGAGCAGATGAAGCAGAAAGCTTTGGTCTTCAATACCATACACCCTGTCTAAAAACAGCACCATCGGGGCTTTGTGGTCTGGACAGAAGCTAGCTGACATGTCAGGCTCAGTCATTGATCCGTCTGAGAAGAATCAAAACAGACAGAAAAAGGCAGCACAACATTTAAACAGCTTAGTTCACTCATGAGTAAAGTGATAAAACTGACCAAGAAAACATATACGGTACATAAAAGCAAGTCATTTCTGATTGGAAAAGCCGTGTTTCTTTATTTATGCTGGCAGTTTTTTGGTGCCAGGCCCTCACTTGCGGTATTCCTTGTTTAGCTGCTGATAAAATCGGTGAGCCAGTGCACACAGCAGCAAATGTAATGTCCAATCTTGTCATGCTTATTCAGATCGATCAATGGAGCAAGACAGCTTGCCTTAGGAATCATCTGGCTTACTCTGAGTCAAGGGAGAGCACCGTAAAGTATCGGGCTACTAAAAAGACTTGAAGTGAAATCCATAACTTTATGCTTTGCTTGAAATGTAGACAGCTTTCTAACGTTTTTTTTGTGTGTGTGTGTGTGTGTGTGTGTGTGTGTTGAGTATTCTGATATGCATGCATATAAATTATGTAAGTATAAAACATAAATCTCTAAAATAAAAATATTTTTTTATACATCAACAAAACTATATATTCAAGGGAAATATCCTAACAGGTACCTTTGTTGAGAATGGGCGTTTTGAGGGGAATGCTGATAATTCCTACGAGGTCTTCGGTGGGCACTAGGGAACGTAATATTGCTCGAATGCGCAGAGCTTCACCTTTTCCTTTGTTGATGAGCTAAAGGAAGCAAATCCAGGAAAATTAAGAATCATAAAACATCAAGAATATACAGCTAGATGACACCAGAGCACTTTGATAGCAATCATAATACAATAAAGTTAATCTGTTTTTGTCATTTTAAGTTTTCAATCGCTCATGCAACATGCTGTTTTCAAAAAACACAAAATTGAAAATTGTCTGGTATGTATAGTTTTGAAAGAGAAATCAGACACATCCAAAATCAGCATCAAAAAGTCAGAGCTTCACGATGCTGATTGTAAATCTCTGGTAAATCAGAAGTGTACGATCTCATATTTACCAGAGATCTTACATCAGCAACAAATCTCTGATTAGAACTTCTCTAATCAATGTTTAGCAGAAGCACCAAAAATGTCACAAAAATCAAAACACACATACATGCATCTCAGGGGCACAGCGTCCCAACAGGTCAATGAGGGCAGAGTAGAATGACATGATGGCATTGCCCATGTGGACCACCTCCTCCTCATCGTCGCCATCAGCTGACCTGTCAGAGAAAAATAAATAAAAGAAGATGAAAAGCATTTTAAAAGGCCCTACACAATAGCTCATGCGTCAAAGAAGGAGCATCTGATCGTCATTATTTAAAATCGATGGCTTACAAATCAGAGCTGACTCGATGCACAGAGCCTGGCAGGTCCAAAGCGGGAGTCTCAGAGATCTTAATAGCCTCCTTCATCGCAGCCAGTAGGCCGTTCCCTCCCTCTCCTCTCAGTGCAGGGCCAAAACACTCTGGACGTCGGATGAGCAGTTTCACCACAACACTGGAGTTCTCCTCCACGCTCTCTCCTTGAACACAAACAGAAACCCCTATGAGCTTGTACGTTCAAGACCAAACCACAAGCTTGCTCTTCCTGAATACGCATTCATCATTTGTTTTAACATAGGCAGGTAAATGAAGTTGTTTGAAGATTTTGATGCTTTCATAGAGGAAAAGAGCGGTATAAACGCTGACATATTGAATGAAATAGAAATGTGTGGGTAGAAGCAGAAGTACCGTTGACGAAGACCGCAAAACGCAAGAAGGAGAGATAACGCTCTCCTTCTATGGGGTTCCAGCCAATGTCTGGGTACCCTTTAGCCAGAAGCATGGGACAGCTCTGTAGACCACATCCAGCCAGGTATGTAACCACCTACAGATAAATAATGTTGTTTTCATTATGTAATGACGAATATAAGGCACATTTATTTGTTTGATGTTTCTATTATTCCATAATCTTAATTTGTCTTGGAATCAGACAGACCGACTTTTACCGAGTGACAAGAAACTACAAGTCCTACCTTGTCCAGATCAGGTTCCTCCAGTGCTAGAGCTAAGCCGTTGTTATCCATCACAGAGGATGCAGCTACATCTAGAGGCGTAGATCCTCTCATCGCTGGTGAAGCTAAAATGCCAAAGACACAAATGCTGGTTACTGTTCCATTTTAATGCAAGTTCCCACTGATGTCCATGGCAACATAATCTTAACAAACAGCAGAGGGTGATATTTCCCCTTTATACTTTTTAGTCATTTAATATCCTGTAGGCATGGTTGGTAGAAGTACCAATAGTAGTATTTGGGTTGCCTTTAAACATATTAAGAAGAAATACAAGCATCAATCAATTATAAAGTAAACACAAACTTCATGTAGAGCTTTTAAGTGCAAAGAGCTAAAAAAACAGACAAGACACAAAAAAACATGCCACAGAGGTAAAGAAAAGTATTAAAATTAATTAAAACATTGCCATTTTGCTCACATTGTGCAATGTATAAATCAACTGTGATAACAGAATTGAGCTGGGTTTTACTTTCTGTTACTAACTAAAGAAAGCTGCTCCGCAAAACAAAGCTGATCTGAATATTAAATATGACATTCAAATCCTTAATAAGATTCCTAACACAGACCCGACATATGGCTTGAGAGAACCAAAATGGCGAAGAGGGGTATATGACATAGTACAAGTTTAATAAAATCATATCTTTTGTTTTCAGTGAAGCTCAGGAAATAAGAACCATCTGTGCCTTGATGACATCAAAAAGCTTTAAGGTAAACTGATTATTTGGCTTTAGATGCAAGCAAATATGGTAGTTATCTGCATAGAAGTTGACTGATCTGATGTTTTCAGAATACTGCAGAACCCAAAGGGAGTAAGTACAGTGACAAATTTATTAACCTTGCTGAATTTAAATTTTCAATGTAAAAAAGGAAATCCTAAACAGTATTGTCGTAATGCTTTGCAAACATTTCAAACTGTGAAACTATCAAAATGCAATTGTTCTTGATCTAAAAAGTATGAGAACTAAAGATCTAGAAAGTTATTTTTTAGAGAAACTTTAGATTTACTTCCAACCAGTCCATGCCGCCTCCATGCTGTAAAACCACATGGTAATTGAGCTTATCCATCGCAGAGTGGGGCTACAAAACAAAGATGCACTTACCAAGACCCACACTACTGTTCTCTAGCAGGTAGCTGAGGTGGTCAAACATGGCCTTCTGGTTCTGTCGGCTGATCCGACAAAAATAGCACAGGAAGCGACAGCAACTGGCTACCATTTTAGGAAAAGCAATTTCCTGTAAGGTGGCATTAAACAAACAACATGATTATGTCCTTTCATCTTTTCATCTAATATTTTTTCACAACATCATTAACCATAAATTGAAGTGGATTGGTGTAATTTCAGATAAGGTTGATTTAAAGGCTCTGCATTAATCTGGGTACAACTGGTTTCTAACTTTATATACTCCCGCATGTTTTCATTCCTTGTTGATATGTAAAAGGTGTAACACATTCACACATTGCCAGTCACTCAGTCACTTTCTGTTGTTCCTGTCTTTCTGCTAAGATGCTGTCAGAACGACGCCAGTAGGCATAACTCAAACACAACCACAATTCACACACACAGTGCTTCACACAAAGCTGGAAAATGCACAAACTTCATGAGGATAAGAGTAACATTGTTAGTAGTTTTGACATCAGTGGGTGCCTCTCTGATTGACTGATACCTAATGATAAATAATAATCAGTGCAGATACAGATGTTTTCGAACCTGAGACTTGTCTCCTCCCAGCACATTCACCATGACCTCCATTACGGTCTCGTGCATGCCCAGTATTCTCATCAGGTTTGGGTGCTGGTAAAACACCTTGTTGTTCATGATGTCACTGCAAAGTAAAATAAAAGACTTGTTACTAGACGTGGGTAACAAATCAGACCAAATAGTAGTGACACAAGTAATCATAATCAAACAGCCAGTTGGTGTTGGTCTATCAACAAGTTACACTGAAATACGATGATGAAAAATGATCCAGCAACCTACCTGAGTCCATCAATCATGAGCTTCTCCTCCTCTTTCCCCATGCGGACAGACAGCAGAGACCTGATTTGACCGAGGGAGGCAAGGAGGTGGATGGTGTCCTGAACCGAGGCAGCACTGATGGTGTAGGTCTTCCTCATTGCCCGGAGAAGCTCCCCAATGCTGTCATACTGCCTCCTTAGAAGGCTAAACATCTTGCGAACGAGTTTGGGGTCTTGGATGTGACACTCCTGGGCCCAGCTGACCATCGTCTGAGAGATGAGCTCCTTCAGATTAGCTAAAGAAGAAGTCCTGGTAAGATCACTGTGTTGTTTTAGCAAAAGAACAATATTGTCAACCATTCAAATTCATGCTAAAGGAGCATTTGATATATCTTAATCGTTACACAACCGATCCTAATTCTTGATAGTGACCGGGTCTATAGAAATCTGATGGACCATCTGCCCGACAAATCATATTAACTAAGACAACATCTTAATGCACAAACCTAGCTGAAAAGAAGCAATCTGATTGAACAGTTCAAATGTGGGTTCTTTCAAATGCTTCATTAAAATTGGATCGATAGGTTATGGTTATGTGTATGTCAACTATTCGGAACCATAAATATTTGTTTTTTGTTTCTTTAGACATATCCAATGTATTATATTTAGCAATATATATTCTTTTTAGGTCCAAAGTGAAATATTTATTAAGACTATTTCACAGATTGATTGTCAATGAGGACAAAACTTTATCCCTGTATAGATATCATGGAACAGAGGAAACAATATCACCCGTAAGGTGCCAAGAAGTGCTAAAACGGGCATAAAACATCAAGATAGGCTTGGGCAACTGATGTCAATGTTTACCATGGTTTTAATAAGTTATGGTCTCAAAAGTGTTAAAATTTAGTGTACAGTTTGTGGATTTAGTGAGATGGCGAAGTATGTGACAAAATTTAATGAAGAAAATCAGCCCTGATTTCTTCCATCTGCTGCTCTTACATTTCTTCCGTGCTTAAAAGTAAAAATAAAATAAAATAAAAAGTGGTTGTTTTTTAAATGTGTACTTTTATAACAGGCTAGGTAAACAACTATGGAAGCACCAACTCATCACACTTGATAAAGCAAAAGTGTTTTTAAATTACACTTAAGCTATATGCGATTGGCTTCTTGATGAGATAATCAGACTAATTAATCAAATAAAATCAATTTGTTGGGATTCTGTTTATTCTATAAAAAACAGACATAACTGGAAGGTAAAGGCAAAGTTATGTTATATTCTGCTAAACGAATATCTCAAAACTACTGTTAGTTTTAGCAACTTACAAGGTCAAATATAAAATGTCTGTGCAGAAAGAGAAAACCGCAACAAATAAATGTTACAGAAACGATTTTTACTACAGTAAGAATCAATATACAATTAAGCAAGTCAACTCTATTTAGAGCATAGCATCAATTAAAGAATGACAAAGTACTTTGCAATTCTACTACATGATATACAAAAAAAATATTTGGGGAGCAGTATGAGTTAAGTGTGCAAGTGTTGCTTTTATTTAACTTTTATAAAAGCTAAAATAGTTATTTATGGCTAACATGTTTTACTAAATACTGTATCATAGTGCTGGACAATGAACACTTTCAATAATTTATTTACAAACAGAAAATGTCAAAAAGAATGATTATGTAGGCTTCAAAATTCAATAAAGTAGACAGCACCTTAATGTCTACATTAAGGCAGACAATAATCAATGCTGGAACACCTTTTATATTTTCAGAAGACAGAAGAAATCACAAAGAGCAGTGTGAACTTGATTTGCATAAACATAAACATTATTTACACTTTTAAACAGAGCTGCAAATGAAATTTCTACATCAATATTATCTCAAGTTGAACATTGTTATTAATCCATAACATCATTCAATTTGTTTCAAACTTTGTTTTGAAACTAACATTATTGTAGGCACTAGGCTTTTAACTTGAGTTGATTAATGAAACATGATTTTTTTTTTGTCCATATTGCACAGCTCTATGATATCACAAGCTTTTACTCAAGAGAAACCAGAAGTGACAACTCATCCTCTCAGCCAGTTTGCTTCACATCAACAGACATTCATGTCACACTATAAACCACACACATACACACACTATTAATTTGTTTCTGTGACAAATGTAGCCCTCCAACATTTCCCCCTCAAACAGATGTGGCTTGTCAAGAGTTTCACTGACGGCAAAACTAGCACGTAGCTAAGGCAAGGAATCATGCCTAACCATTAAATGTTTTTGCTGGTCGGGTCATTTATCAAGGAAGAAAATAAGTTCCGTCTTCCTTTTACTTATTTCTATGAAATAATGGCCACGGTAGTGGTGCTTGTATCTTCAGGGTATCTAACACTACAGTTGATTTAACAGGAAGGAGAATTTATGGCTGGAGTCTCAATGTGTAATTCACTATTAAACCCTGTTTGCTTGTCTACCTATCTTCTCCAAAACCTTTGAAAGTACATGTGATTTTTCATCTGTAAATACAGTTTGCATACTGATTGGTGACTAGAAACAGCTGGTAAGTGACTGGTTAAAAACACAACAACATGTTTTCTGATCTACACTAAGCCTCCAGCTAAAAACACCACTCTGGTGTGAAGACGTTTTCAGGTTTACCGAGATTATTATGAAGTAAGAAAGCAAAAAAAAAAAAAGAAAAAAAAGAAAAATGTTTAAAACCACAATATATTTTGTATGACATGTCAAGATATGTCTGCTATTCATTCTGGCTTTGAGAGAGCCGAGGAGAGCAAGATCTTTAGCAGATACCAGGAAGGCAGAACATATTGGATTTGGAAAATTGGCATTCTTTAAGAAATGTCAGAGTTAGGTAAGGATTTTAAGAAGAATGCACATGGTGAGCCTGCTGTTTTAATAACACTAGCTGTCCTATCTGTGCTAACTTTTAATAGAATTAGCTAACAGTTTAATAAGCAAACTCAGTTTGAAAAAAATAATAGTAAAGCACTGTTTGATAGGGCCTGCACTCTTACATGTGCATAATCACCTCTGTCCCTATTTTATAGTTCTCTGACTCCAGAATGAGAGGGCTGTCACATTTTAGAAATGTCCAAGGTCTTACACACCTGAGTAGAACAGCCGGATTACCTACTAGAATACAACGAAGGCCAACAGAGCACTGCTAAAATATATTTAAATATGTTGTGTTGTAGCTGGGACATCTAAAACGTGCAGGAGACTGGCCCTCTACAGGACCTTCAGACCCCTGTGCTATATTGTGTTATTTAAAAAGAAATGAGCATTGGATCATTTCAGTATTAGTGGGTTGCCACTTCAAACGTAGAAATTGTAAATTGATCACAAAATTTTGATCAATGCGTCACTTTTCAGTATCTAAGAAACAGCATGCATATCTTAAAACAACACAAAAGCTTTTAAATGTTTGGTGTTTCTTTTTTTTTTTTGGTGGGGTGGGAGTGAGGGGGTTGAATTGAATCCCAGTTTCAGATGCCATTAACGTATCATTTAAGAACCTTAATTTATCCTTGGTGGTTATTCCCAGAAGATGTATTTGCAGCAGACAAAGTGGAACCATTATGCAAATGCCTGTCTTTTGACTCCCTGTGCATCGTGGGGTACTAATCTGGTGGATCACGACAGTGTTTTTCCACCATTTTCTTCTATTTTGTTGCACATGCAATGTACATGAGCTGAACATTTAGGGAAAGGCTGAATGGGCACCATACATAACGACAGCACCTTATTAAGCACTAATTTATAATAGTATAAATTCATGCCATCGCTTCTCTATTTCTGCATCAGCACATAATCACCTTTCTCAAACGGTAGACACATTTGTGCCTGGAAAACATTTCATTCATATAACTTTGAGACCAGTTAGAGGGTTCTGAGTCTGGTATAAAGTAGCTTACATTAAAATCATTTTGCTTCAAAAATTGTAAGCTCCTCGAAGGCTGAACATTCTTAACGTGAGTGCAGAATGAAATGCTGACACCAGAATGCTCTTCAAAGCTCAATTGTGAATCCTGACCTGTACATTACAGACATATCTGGAACAAAATGGTCACATTATTTTGAAAAGTAAAATACTTTCAGTAGAACCTCTGTCACTCTCTCGTCTCTCTCTTTAATTGATGAATTCGATGCTTCTGATCAAATTGGTTTTCTGATTTTTCTGTCCTAAAACAAAACCAAAAGAAAAACCACTAAGTGATGAATTGTAGTCAATCCTTTGCCTAATCTTTTTTAAATATCCTTAAGTCATTCAGATTGGGAAGAAATTAGCTGTAAAGATTACATCTCAAGTCTTGCTACAAACTATGAAATAGTTGGACTTTAACTGGGCAGTTCTACATGTCTGCCTGTAGTTAGCTGCATCTATTTTTTTAAACAACTCTTAGAATTTTAACTTTCTGGTCTCTGCTGATAAAACGAATTCCTACTGCCCCCACTATGTTTAATGGAAAGTTTGTGTTCAAGGTGATCTGCAATCTGCAGTGTTCTTCTTGCCACTTTGTGTTGGTTCATCACATACATCCCTCCCCAACCCCCAAAGGCACTGTTGCTAAAATAGTGAAACACACTAAAATAGGTTGGATGACATCAGAAGCACTCTGATCTTGCTTTTTACTGCAACAGCATTTATACTTGCTATGAAATTCTTTTTGAGACAGAAAAGTCAATACAACTTGTTTCACATTTATCTTTCTGGTAATGCAATGCTTGAGAGCCTGCATGCTTTCCATGAATGTGCGTCTTTGAGTTTATTCACATTAAGGGTTTGGTAATATTGACATTTTTTCTTTTTTGTTTTTTTTTCTTTTTTTTCATATTTCTCCTCTCCCAGAGTTGACAGATGGTGCTCTTCAGTTTGGATTCTCCCCTCCATCAGACTGTGTATTTCCATAATGAAACTGAAATAAAATTGAAACAGCTTCTACATCACATGTGTCAAACTCAAGGCCCGCGGGCCACATGTGGCCCGCCATGTCATTTTATGTGGCCCCCCGCAGCATTTTACAGGCCGACATTGACTTACAATAGGTTTTGAGCACGAATTGACTACAAACTACATCTAGCACAATGCATTCCGATTGTTACCAGCTAACATT
>NW_015116533.1:33078-34586 GCF_001443285.1 Poecilia latipinna | reverse complement strand
TGAAAAATAGATTAATGAAAAATGGGTAAATGGATAAATGACAAATAGATAAATGAAAAAGAGAAATTGGGAAATTGATAATATGAAAAATAAATAAATTAAAAATTGGTTTAATGAAAAAGCTAAATTATTTATTTAACAAATTTTTTATTTATTTCACTCATTTACTTCATTTTTTGATTTATTTTACTCATTTTTTATTTATTTAACCCATTTATTTATTTATTTAATTTTGGTGCAAATGGCTCTCCATACAAAGGCTCCCAGTGGAAGCGGCAGCCGAAACTGAAATCCCTTTCATTTCAGATCTACTGTCAAAAACATTAACCACTCCAGTTCTAATTAATCACAGGATACGTCTGGACGAGAGTTTAGTTTTCTACGCTCGAGACGATTCAGACTAAATTATCTTAAGTATTACATAAAGTTCCAAAAAAGGAGTTTTTATCTTGGTTTCATAAATAAAAGCCTCAATATTCAACTACATTGAAGTAGCTTAAAACCACAAATGTGTTTTGATGGGATTTTATGTAGTACTGAAGTGATACAGAATTAAGATGAATAAAAATTAATAAAGATTTAGTGTGGAAAAGTGTGGAGTGCATTTGCTTTCACGCTCCTTCTTCCCTGGATAGCCACATATGAACCAGTTCCCTTCAGACGATGTCAACTTGCTGGTAAAATAGAACCAAATAGTATCTTGGATGCTAAGACGAGCTGCAGACAGAGCCAGAGATGAAGCTGTGGAGAAGCAAGCTTTAAAACTCTCAAAGAGCTCTCGTCAGTCCACGATGTGAAAGTGGAAATGGTGTTGCACCTCAAACCAACCCGCACATTTCAGTCCGCCGACAGGGACGGGTAGAGAGAGCATTAATCAGAGACGCAGTGAGGAGATCCATGGTACCTCTGGAGCTGTGAAGATCCATCTCTCCTCCAGACGTAAAATATCTATAATTGACAATTCCAACTGAGCACTGTGTCGATTGGAGCTTTATGAAGAAAGCTGAAACAGACAGCTGTTTCACAAAAGCCAAATGGAGATTTGGTTGGTGGACTGTGCCCACAAAGCAAATAGCACGCAATCTTCCAAGACCAGCGCTCTTCGTGGTGCATAGTTAGCAAGTGAATTTCTCTCTCCGGATGCGTAGAAGTAATCACGACCCATGAGAAAGGATGAAGAAAGAGGAGCTCCGAACTGCACCTTTGACCTTGAATAAAAGAGGGAAGTCATGTCACCACAAGTGTAATTAGTCGTCTTTTCCAGTGAGAAATGTCAGGACGGTGTTACAGATCAAAGATCGGTTGAATTCGCCAAAAGAGGTGTGCAAAATCCTGAATGTTTTCATCGGAATACAAAACCTTGCAAGTTCAACGGACACTGGGTCACATCTGTAGACTGAGGAACGTAACTTGACTCTAAGACTTGACCTTAAGGGACCAGGTTTCCAACACTCCCTGCAGGTAAAGAAGTGCAACCCTGTAAGGATCGATAACCAGAGCTCAGGTAT
>NW_015116533.1:0-29690 GCF_001443285.1 Poecilia latipinna | reverse complement strand
ACTGTAATGCCTTGCTGAAAAGTGAGATGTTCTTACAGTTTTGAAGAGTGACTTTGTCCACAGAGACCTGGAGCTTGCTGTGAGAAAACCTCTTTCCCTTCTCTCTTTCTCTGCAGCTTCCTTGTCCAACAGGGACTGATGTGGAGGCACAGCAGGCAGATCGATGGATGATGGGGCAGAGGCTGCTTCCTTAGTTTTGAAAGTGCCAGAGCAAACTTCCCAACATTTCGACTCTAAAAGTTCTCCTTGTAATCAGAAATGAAGTACAAAATCTGCTCACTTTATGTTTTTTTGTTTTGTTTACAAAATTATTAGAAATAATTGATGAATTTTGTGTTTTATTAAGGTGGTTAAGCGCCATCAGAGTCTCGTCCGTAACGTTAGCTGGAGATAGGCACCAGCAACCTTCCAGACCCCACTAAGGGACAAAGGTGTAAGAAAATGAATGAATGAATGAATGAATGAATGGATGGATGGATGGATGGATGGATGGATGGATGGATGGAAAGAGCCCCCAGAAAACATCGACAATCTTTGTTTTTAGAAAGTAAATCAGAATTTTCAAATGTATGTTCTAAATAATTTCTATTTTGGTGTAGAATTACCTGGTCTTGGTATGAATATCTCAAGTAGTTTTTATTTTAAACAGGAGATGAGCAAAGGGAGCTAAGACTAACTTTAGCATCAGGCAGCTGATAGTTAGCATGTTGTTGTAGGCCTTTGAGGTGGTGGTGGGGTTCTTGAGCCAAGTGTGGTTAGGGCAGACCGACAGTGTGCTCAGGGCAATAAGTAACGCTGGTTTCGAATGTAGGTCAAAATGTTATGCTTGGCGTCTGTCCAGATCACCTTCTTCTTTACTCTGTTCCCAAAATGGCTTGTGTAGAACTACAAAACAACACTTCTTAAGGATTTTTTTCAGCAATGTTTTCTTCATGCCACTCACCCAGAAGGATCACAAATCTGACCCTATTAAAAAAGTTGGAGCAGCAGCTTTGATTCTTTGATTCTTCTTACCCGGCCGGCAGGTTACAATGGTCGCCCGTGTCCCGGTACAGAGTTTCTGCATGTTCAAATTTAAGACCTTTTTAAGACCATCATGAATGGTATAAAAAACCTACATCGCCACAGAAGTGTACAAACTTCATCCAAAAAAGCTAGCTGGCTAGCTAACAAAGGTGTGTTAGCAGGAATTTACTGGCAGCTTCAAAGATAACTTCATTACCCTAAATAGTGAAGTCCCTGTGATTATTGTCATGGGACATACAAAAAAAAAAAATACATGGAATATATGAGATTAAACAGAAATTTGAGACTTGTGACTAACCTGTTTAAGGGCAACTTGCTTAAAATTAAAACATTTTAAGGCCTCAATGTTAGATACATGAATTTTATTGTTTTATGACCCAACCCTGCTTTAAACTTTCTCCCTGTCTTATCTGCTACGCTCAGTCTTCGTGCTGCTGCTTGTTCTCTAATGTTCTTTGCCACAGCTCTGGGACCTTTACTGAACAGCTGCATTTATACAGAGCTGGGTTGAACTAATGGCTGAGTTTCACTTCGGTTTGTAATGACTCAGCACAATCATTATGGAGCTGGCTTGTGTTCTTGTCTGAAATCTTGCCATATTTTTCTTTCCTTTACTGCAAAAACAACAAGTTAAATTTATAGAAAATGTTCTTTAATTAGTTTTTTTTAAGTCACCAATAGAAAATAAAACTACAAAAAAAAAAAAGAAACAAACAAAAAAGCAAAAACAAAGGAGTACCATCTTGGCTTTACTTGATAATGTGCTAAAATTACATTTATGCAAACAATCTGTTTTTTCCCAGTGTTTTTCAGAAAATATACGCCTTCTAGCTGCAGTATTTACAACGCTGCTGTAACTACAGTAAACGAGCTGCCGATGTCGGTCCAAACGACGCAGCAGCAAACTCAATCATGACATCGCCGAGAGATCGGCCTCCTTCGTCGAGCGAGCTGAAAATGACATCACTTCCAGGCGTGGTCTTTACAGTATAAACATGTCAACAAAAGTGACAAATATTTCATAAACCGGTGGTAACTGGTCGGCCGTGACGGCGAATGTGGTTTGCCTCCCGTCTCTCTGTTACATCGGTATGTGACAGACTCCGTTTCTCTGTGGGGCTGCTGAGCGCCCAGCTCTCTCTGGGAAGCTCTGGCTGATTGAGCCACGCCTCTCCGGAGGCCGATGATAATCAGAGAGCAGCCAAACAGATAAAAGTCACTAAGCCCTTCCTGCGGCGCGGGAGAGGCGCGCGCTCCCTTCACTTCACCGCTAATTGTGACAAAGCAGCAAGGCGGCGGACGAAGCCTCCCTTCTAACTTATTTAAAAAGTCAGAAAGCTTTCTTTTTTTTTTTCTCTCCCCATTTAGACGTTCGGCAAACTTTTGCTGCAAAACTCTGCGAGTGCAGTCAGGGGAACACGTTGTGCCAGTCTCCGGTGGGTTCCGGAACCACTTCCAGGTCCAGCTCGGGCGATACCTCCACCTGAGGCGCCGGCTCGTCCTGGCCAAGGGACACGTCTTGTAGTTGACCTGTAGCGGCTGGAAGAAGAAGAAGAAGAAGAAAAAGAAAAATCAGCGTACATTTGCATGACAGTTCCAGTAAATAGTTCCCTAGGGAAAAAAAAAGAGAAGCCGGTTAACACTCATCAGCAGAGGAGCGCCGGCAGCTCTCAGTCTGAAAGCCATTTGCTCGAGGCGTCATGCAAATGAGACCATCTGTCAAAAAGCAATCTTCCTCTCCTTCCTGAAACATTTGTTTTAATATTTCGCATTCTTCCTCCTTTTTTCTAAGCTTATTCTCCCTATGAAAACACAATGTATGCAGAGCAAACCATTCCAACCAGCTGAGGGATGCGAAACGGTCTCATTTGGAAGTTGTAAAAATGGCGGGAACCGTTCGACTTAAAATCAATTTAGGATAAACCGACAGTTTGGCTCGGGGTTGAGAGGTTCAGTCGGCGCTCTGTGAAAATGCGGGGGCCACACTCTGGATTGAGCCTCACAGCGGGAGTCGCTGTTGTCGTCTCTTTGTCAAAACTCGCAATTTGGCAATGTTTCTGGAGCAAGAGAGAGAGAGTAACAGAAACAATCAGAAAAACACGAGTTATGAGGAAAAGACAGATACACGATTACGAAAGAGTCCTGTGGTTTTTCAAAGCCTTTCCAAGGTTTTCTTGTCTGCTTTGTTCAACCACATCAATGAATGTCCAATTTAAAAAATAAAAATCTATTCGTTTTGGTCGATTTTCTATTCCTGGTTTAATACAAAAGGAAACTAAACTACATTGTAACTACAGCACAGATTGAAAACTATGTTTCTGACGTACTTATCTTTGTCCAAACAACAACCTTTTTGTCGATTCGCTCAAACCGTTGAAACGGTTTGGACACCCTATGCACAATCGGCTCTCGCGCTCGGTTAGTTTAACCTGAGCGCAAACAAAATCATCTCCTTCAACATGCAGTGAGATACAGCGAGGGTTGGGAATTTGAAGCACTGGCACGTTAATTCCCTTTGCAGACGACAAACACTTATGCCTCTATGATTTCGATCAGTGAACATGAAGTGCTTATGCACCTTCCTGTTCCTGCTGCACACAGCCTTGAAACGCGTGTGTGAGCTGAATCAAATATTTTACATTTGCTTTACTGTGTTCTACCCAGTTCTGTAGATGCATGAAACCATAGTCAAATTAACTTTTTGTGCACTGTAAAAATGCCGGTGATAAAATCTTAGGTGTAGTGTTAAATACAAAGTGTTGGTGTTGTTTTCACACCGCACAGCTTTAAAATGACTAGTGTGAACATACACTAGCTGTTGGAGTTAAATTAACACTGGTATTTTTACAGTGCATAAAGCGGATTCTGTATGAAATAAAACAGTCACATTGATTGTCTTTTAGTAAGAACCCTTCAGTTTTCTAACTAAAACACAAAACAATCCAGTTTCTACAGAGAACGGCCTCAGAGAGCCCAGCATGGAAAGTTCTGAACTGTGTTTCTGCAGCGACTCCCGGAGAGCCGTTACTGAAAGCAGTGGGGTGCTGGACGCTCCAAGCCTCAGAAAACAACTACAGCGAACTCATGTTTTGTTTTTTCTTTTTTTCTTTTTTTTTTTTCAACAAGAAAATTATTCAGCAGGAACTTCACTCGGCTCAGCTAAAGCAAAACCATTTTGCTTTAATCCCAACGAAACACGTGGAGAAACAATGTCTTTATTGTTCCTCCTGTGAAAGTGTAGTTAAAATAAGTAGTTTTCTTAAAAACAACAACAAAAAAACTCAGCTAAAGATGTTTTGGATTTTAGCTGCCTTTGTGCTTTAGCTTTTTTTATTTTTTTTATTTGTTTAAATCCTAAGATTTTACTTTAACCTACAAATCCATAAATTTATCGGGGGGGAAAAGTAGTTTGACAGAAGTCAAAGTTCAAAATAACTTCCATTTGTAACTTGTCGTGTTTGTCGTTGATGGACTATATTGGGGCATTGAGATCCTCCAAACAGAAAAGGCAAATATATGCTTCAAAATGCTTCTGCAGTTTTCACCAAAAAAAAAAAAAAAAAATTCAGCTCACAACATTTGCAATTGGCATTTTCACAGGAAATGCCAATTGTTCTAGTTTCCTTAAGTGTCCAGGCGACCCGGGAAGCTGTCCAAGGAAAACAAAGCAAACACTAAAGGTAGTTGAAGGAAAAAAGTTTCGACAAGAGTGAAAATGCTTCGTGGAAGTACTATCAGGAGAAACCGACAGAGACAGAGACGGGCTGAGGTTGTGGCAGAGTCTCCCGTGTGTATTCTGACGTGTCGCAATGTGTGAGCCATACGCCACGCTTTGCAGAGAAGAAACTAAATTAAAATTCCAAGTGAGTTCACATCGGCTTCGCTTCACAGCAAAAAAAAAAAAAAAAAAAAAACTAAGGAAAAAAGAAAAGGCCTTTGAAAGAATAAAGCCACCACTCCCTCTGGGGAACTGGGAGAAGAGTAAGGTGCGTTAGGGGGCTGTGTTGCTTCATCAGGCACCTTAAATCCAAACAGGAATCAAAAGGAGCCAAAGAAAGAGATCAATGGGAATCAAGGTGGTGTGGCATGAAACATCAGCAGCGACAGAGCTCCTCTGTCTGCAACTCTTTCAACAAAGTGACTGAACAAGACGGACCGTGATTAAAGGACGACATGAAAACTAAAGATTGTAATCAACGAGCTGCTTTTGTTAAGCCCTAAATTACCCACAACCCCCATGCAGGAACACGGCTCTTCCAACTGGAAGTTATTTTTGACATTTTGGAGGCCTAGCCAGCATCTCTGAGGCAAATCTGAAGAGTGGAGTGGTGGCTCAAAGACAGATAATCCAAAATACGAGAGGAAACATGCAAGCAGCTTCTTATTGCTGTGATGCCAAAGTAGATTTTCCCACTGAGAAGGGCTGAAGTCATTTTAAGCATGCCAAGAATGACTTCAGTCTTCCTGTGAGCTTCTGAAGGTGTTGTTTGTTTGCAGTAGCAGACTCCAGTATAAGCTGGATATCACCGATTAGGGCCAATCAAGACAATCTGGCTTTTTGTTGTTGCGTTGTGGCTTTTGTCTCCATTTTCTGTCCAGGATCTGGATCAGTGTTGTTGCAGGAACAGCAACATCTCTTCCATGAACTTTCTCAACTGTTGCATTTAGGCTAACAGGACAGTAGCATCTGCTAAAATGCTAAGCTGCTCTCTAGATGATGTGCTTTGCATTTTTGCAGTTATCTTTGTTTTTTTTTTACATTTGTATCATATCTTGAGTAAATTTTCAATTAATCTGGTGAATAATCTCAAAGAAACAATATTTTGTGAACAATCTCCTTTTCAATGAAATAACAACTTGCTAAAGTAAAAGTGATGGAAGTCGATGCAGAGAGAAGCCAGCCAGAAAGATCTGAGAAAGATCTGTCGAAGTCTAGGAGAGTTAAGGTGTCAGAAGCTTCAAGTGAGAAACGGTGCAAATCTCAGTAAGAATGACACAACTCAAGGTACTTTAAGGGCTTTGAAATGGATCAGTGGAGAATGTGTGGAAATTTTTAAACACAAAGTGAAATGAAAAGGGGCGAAAAAAAGCAAAAGGTTTGCCAATTATTGCCGTAACTTCAGGACATTATCGCTTGATAATGTACAGGTCGCACCAAAACAGAACAAACTCCTGAATTTTAAGAAAGTAATGAAAATTCTCAGTCAAATATTTCTCTCATTCTGAAATTTAGCAAATTGAAAATATTTCATCGATTCAAACTGACTAAACGGTAAAAGTTTGAGTTATGTCTTTTCTATGAGGTGCACGCAAACGTCTGGTTACAAATGTTTCCCCTAACTTAGGGTGCGCAACATAAACAATATGGGCAAATTATCACAAAAATCTAAAGTCACCATCTCTGCATTTATTCCTGTGTATCTAACTCGCTACGTGCCTGGTGTCACGTCCTCCTCCAGCCATCTGGAAAACTCCTGAGTGTTCAGCCTGACGAGTTATTTTGTGTTCAGAGGCAGCAATTTAATAGAGGAATGACATCTGATCTGCCAATCCAGGTGGGTTAAGGACTTAGCGGGACGACAGCAACGTGACCTTTTACATGAAGTGACAAATATGAGCTGTTAGCTCACTGTCAGCCTCAAAAAGGTTTTCGCGAAAGTTTCATTTTGGATGACAGCACTGCTTCAGAAGGAGGATGAAAAGTTTGACGGGGTCTGTTGGAAAAAATGTCGGCTGCTGCGTAGCAGACGGGCTCACGGAGAGCTAGCATGTTGTACGGATTATGCTAACTTTCTGTAGCCAAACAGCAACTAAAAGATTTAGGTCTCCGTGAATTATTAATCAACCAAAACAGTCCAATAATGGCTTCTGGCTGCTTTACTTCTGATCTCTGCCTGCTTTGAGTCTGACAGTTTAATTTCGATGGGTCGATATACGACTCATTGTCTTAATGGCTGATTATTTAACAAACCTTCTGGATACACCGTACTACATTTGCTTTGAAGTTAAACAACTATTTCCTCCAACGAAATGTGGCATGTTTTTATGAAACGTCTTGTCTCTAAATCTTTAAAACAACATTTTCAGAAAATGCTCAAGCATGTGGTGTCATTACACATTTTTATATGGTTTTTACCCAACTTTGATATTACTAAATTGTTTATCACCAACATTTCGAGTGGTAAGTGCGTGCCGTCCTGCATGACCCTGTGAAACGCTCCTACTTTCCCTCCATGCCTAAAAAAACGAGTAAAAACACGGAGGAAGACAATAATTCATGCATTAAAGGTTTAATGAGTTAGTGGGACTAGAGCTTTCCTCAAGGCAACGTTATTTACCCCCCTGCAAGTCCTCTGTGTGAGTGACATCCACACCCATGGAAAAAACCTGGGAAAATTGAAAACAGCATCTTCTAGTCCTTGAGGAGTCTGGCCCCTTATTATCTGTCACTTCAAACAACTGCAGCTCTAGCTTGACATTTTGAATCGTCCACACCGTACTCCGCCCGGCGCCCCTGAGCAAAGCACTTTGTCAAGGTACTTTAGAAACAGAACGTATATCTGTCCGCTCCACTCTGCGCCACCAGACATCTTCAATAAGCGCCTGCTAGTCGCCCAGGCCGAATGCTCAAATGAGATCAATAATCATGCGTATGTGGGTTAACAAAAGGTCACCTGCAGCCTTAATCTTAATTGTTACGCTGTCAGGAGAAGGTAAAAAAAAAAAAAAAAAAAAAAAAATCATGTCTTGGCAGAAGAGGAGCAGTGGGTGAACCTGTCTGTCAGCAGAACATCCCGGCTCTGTGATTTATAGAAGCCTCTTGATAGCGCCATTGAAATCACTTCTAAGAGGAGGCGGTGGTTCGCAGAGTTCGCTTTTTTTTCCCCCCACTCTGTCATCTAAAAGGGCTCAAAGGACCCGTCTGGTTTCCAGCGTAAACAGGGATGAATATTAGAGAACTGTATGGCCACAGGACAAACAAACAGATACAGAAAAACACCAGGTAGACAAAGAGGAAACAAAAGGACAGTATTTGCGTTTTCCATCACTGTCGCTCGTTGGGCTGCTCACCGTATCCGTGGGATCTCTTCATGTGGTGTTTCATGTTGCTCTTCTGCGTGAAGCTGATGCTGCACACCTCGCACTTAAAGGGCTTCTTTCCCGTGTGTTTGACCATGTGGACCTGCAGAGCGCTCTTCTGGTTAAAGGCCTTGTCGCACTGGCTGCACTTAAAGGGCCGCTCGCCTGCAAACGGACACGCAGACACCAGATCAATACGCATCGTCATCGTCAAACATGTTTTTAACGGGGACTTGCAAGTTGGTCCAATTAAGACGCTGCGTTTAAATCGCCGGCCGTGAAAATATTGAATATGTGACGCAGTGTAAGAAACGATTTCACTGTACGGTTTGAGATGCCAGTCAGCGCTTTTCATTCCAACTTCTCATAATGTTCGAATTGCAAAACTTGTTTCTGAACTTTGAAAAGTGGCAGGCTGTTGAGAAGTGCTTTACTTGTAAATCTGATCTCCACCTCAGTGGATAATTAAGTCAGCAATAAGTCACTGAGATGTTTGCCTCCAGCATTAAGTCTTAATGAGACAGCAGTTCCTTCCCCACAGATGTCTCTCTTATAACGACTGCCACGCCGCTCCACATTTAAGATCCTTAAACATCGAAATAATGTTGATATGCAATGTTTCAACGTTTTTTGTTTGGTTGGTTGTTTTTTCCCCCATCACCAGCCAATTCCTTCTATGTATTTTTATGAAAATATGATGTTTCAGTCTGGCATAAATTTTTGTAACTGGGGGGGGGGAAAGGGGTTTTAGTTTAGCAAACTGAAATTGAAAGGCAAGATTATTTACACACAGTCACAACTTAAGTGTCAACGATTACTGACAGTTTGGAAATATGTGAAATTTTATTTCACTTTTTCAGTGGTGGCTAATCTAGCTTCTCCTCAAAACATTAGCTCTGCTAATCCACTAATAGCTAATTTGCTTAGCGCTTTTGCTAACTTTGAAAACATTTATCAAACTTAGCTTCTCTTCAATTATTTTTCAGGATAATTTCTAAAGTGCCAATTTACTTGGTTGGTTGTTTTTTTTACCTTGTTTCAAACAAGAAACTACAGTACCAAAATAAAACACAGACAGTAGAGAACAAGATGTAAATACAATATGTAAGGCCATTCTAGGACATGTAAATTATGTCAAAATTAATTTGGTGCTCAAGTGCAGATATAATCTGAATTCAAGTTAGCTCTTTAGCGTTAGTTTGCGCCAGAAACCGTGTTGGTGTAGCGCTTTAGTGTTAGCGGATACAATCTTTACAACTAGTGCTTTAGGATTAGCGTGAAGTTTTTAGTTAGCACTGACCAACACTGCACTTTTCCAGTTTATCCAGCAGCTCCTAATTCAACCAGTTAGCTGCTCTGCCTTAGAAAGTAACGACACAAACTGTCTTATTTCACATGAGCTTGAATAATTCACCTGTGATATTAATTTAAAAGGCAGCTGGCAAGTTTTCAATCATGTACAAAAGAAAAAGATGATGGCAACATTATTATCAGTTACTATTAAATATATTTACTTCACTACTAATAAGTGTCTGAACTCCCAGTCATCATCCACCCACAAATTAAAGCACTTTTGTATTCTATTACATGTGTCAAAATGGCTCAGAGCAATTTTTTTATATACAAATTAGCTACAGAACAAATGAGATGATTAGCCAGGATCACCTGAGTCGCACTCTCTTTTCAAGCACCCTCAGACAACAAGGTGAAGGTCTGCTTCTGATTTGTAATTACATGTTGCCCTCTCAGTCTCTTCCATCAGGTTCGGAGTGGCTAGAAATGATTTATGTTGAGCATGATTGAAACTGAACAAAACGGCGCCTCAGGATCTGCCTGGTGAGAATACGCGCAGACTGAACCGGGGTGTTTGGGATTTTGTTAGAGACCAAAACGTAATTAAGATTTTTGCTATGAAAAACACGGGAATTGGGAGTTTCATTAAAATTTTTAACGGAAAAAAAAAAAAGTAATCACTTTAAAATGCCTGTTATTAAATCCTGGATTCATTAAAGCATTTACTGTGTCCTTACCTCGAATTCAATAAGCCCCATTGAAAAGGTGGAAATGCTCATTAAATAGGCTATTTAGCTAATAAATTGTTTAGCTTTTGATAAGCAGGACAGTAATGTCACTTCAAAAGCTGCTGCTGCAGCAAATTGTTATTACAGACACTTAATCTTTAATTTGAAATAAATCACACTCTAATTAACTTGCTGCCTAAACAACAAGGCAGCACTGAAAGTTTGAAATATTTATTGAGAGCCACAATAAATACACTGCAAGCAGAGCGACTAAAAATGAAACCATAGCCGGATTGTTTCCTTGGCTACATCTCTCACACTAAACAATTGATTTTAATTATTTCAAATAAGTAATTTTCCCCCCATTTTATGAAGTTGAACCAAACTTTAATTGGCCGTTCTGTTTGGCAGAAAAGCTCAAGTTTATAAACTTCAATCTTTTAAGCCTGAATAGTTTTCTGGACTGGATTTCTTTTGACTCCGCCTCCACCCCCCAAAAACAACAATGAATGTCTTTTTATCACACACATTCTTAATAAATGTAGGTGAATATGATGTTGTACTCATAAAAGCCTTCTGGAAAGATACAGGAGCTTTATGAGCATTTTTCTAGAAGTGCATTTATAAGGTCAGACACTGATGTTGGACCACAAACGCCTCATAAGGTGTTCCATCAGGCTGAACTCTGAAGACCAGTCCAGATTTTTTACACTCCTTACTTAATTTGTACACTGGTCCCTGCTTAAATACATTTGGCATTACAGTGAATTTTATAGACCTACATAATGAAAATAACCTTCAGCTTCCTCCCACCTGTGTGTGTTCGGTTGTGTCTCTCCAGCTGGCTGCGCTTTGCAAACGCCTTCGCACAAGACGTACAGTTGAAGACCCTGGGCTTCTGGGAGCTGGGTGAAGGGCCCGGCTGGTGCACCCGCTCATGCTCCTGCAGACCAAATTATGAATATATAATACATGTACCTGCAACAAACTGTCAAAATTAAAGCGTCTCCATAGGCGCGTCATGATAGCAA
Organism: Poecilia latipinna; assembly: GCF_001443285.1. NCBI lineage: Eukaryota > Metazoa > Chordata > Actinopteri > Cyprinodontiformes > Poeciliidae > Poecilia > Poecilia latipinna. The sequence continues at coordinate 18,532 of NW_015116533.1, read as the reverse complement.
ATCTAAACTGTCCCAGTAATTATTGGGTTTAATTGTTTTAAGATCATTTTCAAGTAGTATATTGATAGAGGCATTATAATGCAAGAACTCAAACATTATAATGAATGAACTCTAATTTTGTGAACAACACATAGCCCTGGAACTCGGAGGTACTTTAAAGTTCCAAAAATAAATAAAATGAAAAATAAAATGTAAATAAAAACCACTTAGAACCCAAACCATAAATAAAATGGATTCTGATGCATCTTTAAGCAAAAACTATTAATCATGATAACAGAAATTGTACACTGAAATTGTAATTGCTTATTGTGACTGGTTTATGTCTTTCAGCTAGAAATAGAGATAAAAAGTGGCGCTTGGAACAAAATGAAGAAAAATAGTTTTTTGGGACTGAACTTTATTCATTCCTCGCCCCAAAAAGAGAAAGATTTGTCAGAGACCGCATCCAGAATTTAAAATTAGGAAGAATAGAACGACTCCCTGCAGCAAAATATCATGAAGTTGAGCTAACATAATGTGAAATTGAGCTAGCTGTTACTGCTGCTATATGAGGACTGTAAAAAATTGTCACACTGGGACAGAAGCGTCATCAATCTTGCAGAAAAGATCTTCGAAAAATGAAGCCATTTCCAAAAAACCTTACTCTACATCCAAAGAAATTCAATATCTTGGAATCTGTGCCTTTGGGATATTTGAGTGCCTGATATGATCTATCACAGAGAAATGGTTTAATACGCGCGACTCATTTTTCAGGCCCCTGATATTCCTAAAATCCATCTTCCGCCGCCTGCAGCACAGAAAACGACCAAGGTAAAAAAAAAAACAATAAAATAAAATAAAATAAACATCCCTTTCATGTTTTCAATTTTCCCTAAATCAAACAGGAATAGATTTCCCATGGTACCGCAACATGACAAACAACAGCAGCGCCGTTTTATCCTTCCCACCATCTAAAGTATACACCCAAGTTTTAGATGGAGGCTAATGAGGAACCAGGGGAGCAGAGGAGGAAAAGGGCTTAGTCACTGACTGACATTCAACTAATCCCAGCTTCATTAGTTATAGTGAGAAATCAGTGCAGCTCCAATTGTTGGGGCGCATTTACAAAAGGCAAAAACAAAAACAACAACAAAAAAAAACAACCTGTTGCTCTGTGGCCTTTGCGCAGCAGAAGTGACACGTGGGAGGGAAAGGGCTTGAACTTTAAGCTGCGTCTTCCTCCTTCCACCCTCACATGTCCTTCAGCGCTTCACACCGCAGAGGAAATAAAATGCCACTGGCGCTCAACGTTTCGTCATCTTCAGAGCCGGAACAATTCTTCGACACTCCCTTCCGCGTCTTGGCGTTATCGTCGCCGTTCAATGAAAGACGCACTTGACTGTAAACAGCCGGTTGTGTGTCACAGTTCTGACCTTGAGGTGCGTAGCTCGCTTGAAAGCCTTTTTGCAGACGCCGCAGACGTGGCAGCGGTCCTTGCCGTGAGCCTGTTTGCAGTGCCGCCGCAGCGCGTTGGCGTTCTCGCACAGCTGGTTGCAGTAATAACACTGGTTCCTGCTTTCCATGTCCAACTGGGAGTCTTTCCCACCTTTCCCCCCGTCAGCAGGATTCTGCATTCATAACAGAGTGTGTTAAGAGTTTACATTTCATCCCTGCTTTGGGAAATTCTCCAAAACGATCCGCTCTCATCTGATCGTCGCCGAAGGTTTTGTTGATGTTGATGACACTCATGTTGTGATTTTCTACAGTTTGGAGCTAAATTCCTTAAATTCAATCAAGTGTTATCCAATTTAATGAAACTGAATGCATTTAGGTATTCCCTCATATTGTGCGCAGGACAACAATACTTACAAAATATCCATTGTCAGATGCCCCATTCGTGGACTGGGAATGGTGGCTGACCAGTAAGACCTGCTGGCTTGAACTGGCCGGCTGCCCCGGTATACCAGTCTCATTTAGCACCGCAGGAAACGTCTGACCCTAAATGTGGAAAAGATAGTCTTGTAAAGCATCTGATTAAAAAAAACAAAAACAAAACATGTCTTCACAGAAATGGTTGAATCTTGCTTAGATTTTAAAATCACTAACAATTAGATACAGGATCAATTCAATCCAAAAATCACAATCGGACCTGATAGTGATGTAATTTCTGGATCGGGTATCATACTTCAGCCAATGAGGCAGACCCTACCTACTGACGACTGGCAATGGCAGCTCCACTAACAGCGCTAAGCACTAATAAAAGCCCCTAACAAGGTTGAGCATTTCCTTCACCGGCTGGAGGTTATAAAGTCTCAGTTTGACAGGAAGAAGCTACCAAAGGCAAGAGAGACTGAAAAGTTCTCTGCTGGATTGTTAAGGGACAGAGTCTCATGGCTCAAGGCAGATGCCACCTTTATCAGAAGAAATCACAGCAACATCCTCTCCTGTCTGGGCAAAAAGAGGAAGGAGTTTGAAAATGAAATGGTTCAAAATGAAATTCATGAAACAAAGTCTTTGTGTGGGACCTTGCTACTGTTTGAGAAGTTCTACCTTGTTCTCCTTTTGAACTTTTGAAGGAAGCTGACCTTAAGATTAGATCCTTCAAAACAACCTGGCTGCTTGTTCTGCCATCAGCTAAGGGAGTTGAAGAAATCCATGCCCTTTCTGAGTTAATCACATCTTCTGAGAAGATCATGCATAGTGAGACACTCGCTCAGGCTAATCAGAGAACGGGCGTTATATTCATGAGGTCAAGTTCAGATTCAGCAGCTCTAATGCAAGCAAGCATTTAAGTGTATGCACCAAAGAATCATTCTGATGCAAATCATGTTATCAATTTGTAAATGGAGATGCAGGAGAAGATGTAGACACAAATTACAGCAGAATAACAAAGTGTTTGTCTTATTCTGATTACGTCATAAACCGAGAACAAAACCAACACTAAACTTTCAAGAAAAATCCTTTTAGATTGGAAAATACAGACATCTGCAGATGTTTAAATTCAGATATTTGGATTGAATCAGAACCCAGAAACCCTGGAAGAGAGCATCTCTACAAATACACACAGGTACGGTTCATGGTCTCTTTACCTGTGCACTGAGGTTTAGAGTGACACCGTCCAGCATGCCCTGAGCGTCCGTGAGGGTCAGGGTGACGCTGCCGTCGCTGGCCACACCCCCTGGTGACATCACTAAGCTCTTGGACGCAGCAGTGTGGGACAGAGTGGTGCTGGGAGCCAAACTGGTTACTGGAAGGAACGGCACAGAGGGGAAAATGAGCGACTCAATTACCATCGCATGTAAAAACAGAGTTCGGATGACAAATGTTGAACTGTAATAACAACAGCAAAGTGGTTTCAGGCACGATGACCAATTCTGTAAATTTAGAGACTGACTTTTTTTTTTTTTTGACAGTTCTTGTAAAACACCTTAAGCTCCGTCAGACTGAATGCAGCTGTAAGGATTATTTTTTTTAAACCTTTTTACGGCGTGGGATCTAAACTATGTGACATTTCTGGGGTCTGTTTGTAGCTCTTGGCAGCACACTCAGTGTGGTTCTCTACTGTCTTAACATAGTGTCAAAGCTCTCTGGTGTTGAATGAAAGCAGCTTCGTATGGAATGGTAACAGAAGTGAGCTAATGTCAAAGACAAAAGTCGTTTGAACATACCCTTAAGGATGTGAACTGCTAGCTAGCATTTTATGTTGGCAGCTAGCCACATCGTCCACTCTTACCATTTCTAGCTGGCAAAAGTAAAGGGGCTACGCTGCATTTATTAGACTTGAATTGGTAAGTTAACCTTTTCCTTCTACATTACAGGTTTGTACTAATTCATGTTGTTCTGTCGCATAAATTCAAATGGGACACAGTGAATGTGTGTGGTTGCAATGTGAACACCGTCAAAGGTAAGGTAAGGTAATTTTATTTATATAGGACATTTTCAGCAGCAAGGCAATTCAAAGTGCTGTTCAAAGGGGCTGAATGACTTCATAAGGCTCTGAATTTACAACATCCAATCTTCCTTTTGCTTGACTTGGCTATTATAGATAACAGCTTATGCAACCAGAAGGGTTCTAAAAAAGAGAGAGATAATTTCACTGTTTCAAACATAATCCTCCATGTTAAACTGTAAAATTTCCAAAATGTGAACAACAATGTGGGCCGAGCGATTGACATGTTGTGTGGTAACATGTTTTTTGTTGTTGTTGTTGTTGTTATTGTTTTTTTTTTTTTTTTGTAATGACAGAAAATGTCTGCAAATTTTGCTCTTATGTCCCCAGCCTGTCAATAATTCAGGCTCTTCTGCTGCTTTTGTCTCTCGCCAAAAGGTGCTAAATTGCTCTGGTCACAGAGGAGCCCCTGTCGTTTTTCCACTGTGATTTGAACTGAATAAATAAGCCTGGCACAGAACCGCTTCCCGGTCACTGAGCTGCCAGAACCGTATTTGCATGCAGAGCGATAACACGGCTTCCGTCTAATCAACAAAAGACGAGATACTCTGAGTGTCTGGGGGAAGATTTTTATTTTTATTTTTTTCCCCCACTTGAGCTGAGAGAGGAAGGTAATTGATAAAGGGAGATATTAGCATAGAAATTTGATTACATCTTTAGGTGACAAGCAAATCAGGCAAATGTAAGGCGGCAATCTCAATCAATTTCCCGTACAGCAAAGCCCTAAAACCTTTCCTTCCTCTCTTCACACTCACGTCTGTAAAACTTCAAGTGCCACCACTTTATATTTTCTTTTCAAATTTAATTAAAGCCGTCAATTCAGCTTGAAATAATAAAAGAATAAATAAAAAGTTGTGTTGAGGCCCTTTACAGAAAAATATCACATTTATACATGCAAATATAGAACTCAGTTGCACACATTCCAATACCTGAACGTCGAGTTTATTCAGTTTAATTCAAATTCAAAAACTCTTTACGGTTCCCAGAGAGAAACTAAGTGCTGCTGTAACTCATATTTTCCTCTGAATTGTATATGCTGATTGTTCAAAACATATCTGGAGGGAATCGAATCTCTCATAAGGTGGCACTGCTCAAAGAATATCCTCGCACAAAGTTTGAAATGTACTCTAAAGTCTTTATTATTATTATTAAAAAGATCTTACCTGCCATCCCGGTGTTGGCTGGGCTCTGAGGTAGAAGGTGGTCGTTGGTGATGGTCATCGTTGCGCTGGTGGGTTGGCTGCTGAGTGGCGAGGCCAGCCTGATGCTGCCGTTTAGCTCTGCGCCGTTGGAGCTGCCATGCTGGGGGAGCAGATCTTGACCTGCCAAGGCATTTGGGAAAATACAGCCATTACAAATTACTGCTTTATAATTCGGAATAAAGACAGTTTTTGGTGTTTGTTCTGCATGCAAGCCCAGGTCCAATTTAAAAAGCATTTCATGTAAATATATTTATTGCAGACGGTGGGGCGACACTTTGTTTGAGTGACGTCTTAAACAAGCCTATTTCAAATGATTTGAACACAGGAAAGACATGCACTGTGCAAAAAAAATGAGAAAATGGAAGATGTTTTGTATTTAGTCATTATTCTTAGCAATAGTTCAGACTAATCAGAAAACAGAATTTTCTCTAAACTCTTCTTTAGAGAAAATTAAAGGAAACGCTCAGCAAAAAGGAATCACTCAAAAACAAATCAGACGGCTGAATAAGAGATGCTCAATAGTGCCCACAGGATATGATTCATCTCATTCAAGGAGATTCTATCTTCACAAAGAGGGAGTAGAGACAGGAGACAGATGTTTTCACTTCATTGACAGAAGATTTATACCTCCAGGTAAGAGAAAGCCAGTGAAGAACATCAAAGATGACTAGAGAAGGAGCGAAAAAAAACAGCTCAAAACTCCATTTGTGTTGCTTTTTATTCAATTCTGGGAAGCAAAGACCATTGAAAAGACAAGACTGAGGTTTATCCTCTCATTTCCCACCAGTGTGTTTTGGCTGAGAAAGGAAATGAAGAAAAAAAAAAAAAAAACTCCTTATGGGATTTTTTTTTTCTTTTAGTCAAGGCTTGCTTATTATTTTTGTCTGCAGCAGAACCAGCTTGTGAGAACTCCAGCGGCCCCGCGGCTAACGGCTCATACCTGATATGGTGAGCGTGATCTCCTGAGGGTTTCCCGGTGCGGCGCTGGAACCGGCCGCTGAGGCCTGAGCCTGGACCTGAGCGAGAGCCTGCGTGAGGCTGGAGTTGTTGATGGTCAGAGTGATCTCCTGGCTGCTGTTGCTTCCCGCCACGAGCCCAGCGTTGCTCATGACGTGGTTCAAGTCCTGGGGGCCTACGCGAAGCACAGATTGTCACTCAGCTCAAAAAAGAAAACGACATACCATTAGATTTTTTAGTTGTTTTTTTTACTGGTTTTTACCCGTGACGTCCTGCTCAGGCAGTCCGGCCATAGAGACCTGGGGGGAGGAGATGGTGGGCGGCTGCATGGACAGGCTGGTCAGAGGGTGGATGACGACGTTGGCAGACACCGAGGGGTCGGAGGTCGACATGAGCTGGTTGGCGGAGTGAGAGACCAGGCTGGTGTCGACGCTCAGGGGTTGAGAGAGCAGGCCCTGCTGTAAGGTCTGCTGGAGGAGGGCGGGGTCGATCTGCGTGGGAAACCAGCACCTCACGTTACCGGGGGCAACAGCTGCTGCAGCCTTCGCATTCTTTCAAATTCTACTTCGATTTCACAATTTCCCATAAAGTTTGATTTGAAATGTTCCTGTTTCTGTTGCTCTCAGCACTAAAAGATTAATTTCTGTAAAAATTAAGCAATTTTATGGTTTTGTTTCTGGGGTTATTCTTTAGCACCTTTAAGCATCTGGAAAACAACATATACAAGTTTTAACAGTCATTGATAGAGTTAATCAGAATTTATCTATATTAACTTTCCCGCTCATTACAAAAAATGTGAGTAAAAATACATTGAAGTTTGTAATAGGCGTTTTGCTACCTCATTTTTTGACTTTGATCACCTTCTGAACTTTGACAAAATTAAGATAATATTATAGAATTGCCACATTTTAATCCAGATTTGGTCCATACAGCAGAAAATATGCATGAACTTTAACCATCCAGATAGTTGATGCTCGGACCCGCTGTTGCGCCATAGCAACATGTCATCACACACAGTCTTTGTCTTCATCCCCTGTTCTGTAGAAGCTACAATTCAGGGACGGTTTAAAGAAAAAAACAAAAACTTTAATGATTTTACTAAATCAGCAAATATCTGAGACAGCTAAAAAATTAAATCTCAAGGCCTTTTTCCATCAAAGCCAAGCGCTTTGCCCTTCAAAGCCACTGAATATATTCTTTGAAGACTCACAGCTGCGAGTCTTCAAAGAATAACAGCTACAAGTGACATGTAGCTTAAGTGTTGGGGGTTTTATACCCAGAAACAAATCACACATCGGAAATAGAATGTTCTATTAACAGTAACCTGCAGTGTTCGATGCAGCTGCAGGGTGTGTAAATAAAACGTGAACACAAGTTTCTTTTTTCAGGTTTTCTCCCTTTTTTATTATTTTTTTTATTTTTTTAGATTTCAACAACAGCCGGAGACAGACAGACGCATAACCTTGCTCCTCTTGTGCACGGCTTTAAAAATGTGTATTTCGAGCTCGAAATGAGTCATCCCTAATGGTCTTTTTTAGCATTTGAATTCTAAGTGAAGAATCAACAAAAATTACGTCAATGACGTGGCCACAAACCGCAGCGCTTTTTGTCTCCTTTGAATGGAGATAAAGTACAGGAAGGGGTTGTGACGCACCAAGCTACATTAGGACTCTTAACAGGCTAAATGATTTTTGAGAGGATTGAGAATAATATATTTTAAAAAAAAAACACCCTTTAGAAAGAAGCAAACATATTGCAATGTAGAATTTCTATTATTTGTAAGCAGCTATAAAAAGCTGCGCAACGTCGGTTACGATAACAGGAAATGGCGAGCGAAAACATGAGAGAGCATCCTGAAAGGTCACAACTCCAAGAAAGTTTTAAGTGATTTGAAACGACTAAGCCAACAACTTAAAAAAAAAAAAAAAAAAAAAACATGAGTATGTATGAAGTTGTTTTTATTAAGTATTTACGCTTTAAGTATCTGTTTGGGTAAAGCTTCTGGTTCACATCTTCACTGTGAAGCAAATCTTCTTTCCTACTTGTGAACACATCCAGTAGTAGGTTTAGATGTTTTAAACTGTTTACAGAAATCAGTATTTTACCTGCTTTCTGAACAGGTTTTATTTTAGAGAAACAGAAAGGCGCCGTCGCATGAGACGGTGGTGAATGACCACCGCCTCAAAACAACCCAGTCTCAAAAACCAAAGCATTAGACGATCGTTCGCTGGAATTACAACATAAAACAAAATAAAGAAAGTTTTCTTGATTTCAATCTTGAGTCTGTTTCCAGGTAGAGATCCATCGGCCCGATATATTAATATCTGTATCTGTCCCGATATTGAAAAAGAAAAAAAATGATAGCTCAGGTTTTGGTGACAATGTGCCCGATCCATAAAGGAAGATCTATTCAGTCTAATTCTATGCTTTGTGCTCTGAGCGATGTCATGCTCTATTACTTATTTTACATTATATCCAGGATTCCTTTCTGAATCGTTTGTTCAAGGTTTTCTTTACATATTTGACCAAGGTAGTCAACCTGCTGTTTTTGTCCGTTTCAGATTCTTTATTTATTCTACATTGGCTGTTATCCTCCTTGTTGCACTGACTGAACAGTTTAAAGCCGTTTTTACATGTTTGACCAAAACTTGTGAAGTTGTTGGTGCATTTAAGTGTGCAGCTCTACTGGTGCAGCTTTAGCAAATACATTTGAAACTTTATGTGTTTAAAAAAAAAGGAAACTTTTTAGGTGAATCCGGTTCTGTTTTTCGGTATCGGATCGGTATCAGCCGAAACCTCAGATATCTGTATTTGTATCAGAAGTGAATAAAGTGAATCGATGAGTCCCTATTTCCGTCTTGAGACAAAGTTTCCACTTTTAAACCGGTGAACGCAGCTAAAAAGTTAACTTTTCCGACGTGTTTGCTCGAGTCTCGTATTAATTCACAAACACGTCCCTCCTGTCTGCTCTCTTTTATTTGTCTGCCTTATTGTCTTACGTCCCCCACATGTAGGCATATTGTGGCATTTAGAGGCATATTATGAAAACTTTGCTCGTGTCTAAATGTCTCGTAACCTCAAGAGTAAAACATTTAGCACCAACGTCTCTCGCACAAAATCTCATTTGCCGCCTGCGTGGGAGGCAGCAATGTGAACACCATCCTTGATATTCTCAGTTTCGCTGCTTTTACGACATCCACAGAATCGCTGAAGGTGGGATCAAATCCCCCCGATATAATCAGAGTCAGACAGCGAGATGCCGAACCTGAACTCGTTCTGAGTGACACTGTCCTCACAGGCTCTACAGACGATAATGTGAGAATGGAAAGAGGGATGCTTTACATTCTTCTACACATTATGTAGAACTGGTACATTAAATAATATATATAAAAAAATTATGTAATTTGCTAACTAAATGTAAAAAAAAAAATTAAGTTTTATGCAATACATTAAACTACCACACACAAAACAGGACATTTTTTTAAATATATTTTTCGAGCTGAAACGATGAATCAGATTAATCGAGATTGTTGAAATAATCGTCAACTGGTGTAGCAATCGATTGGAGTGTACAGACTCAAAGGAAGCCCCCCAAAAAAATCAATAAACCATTAATTAAGCCAAAACTACAAAAAATATATATATTTTGCATTTAAAATAAAAAAAAAAAAACCTGTGTCTATAAATATGTTCTACTCAGAACTCAAGTGGCAGGTTTAGCTTCAACCTGTTCAAATTCTGCAAATAAATAAAAATCTCCTATTAAGCACCTTTTGCCATGCAAATATTAATCGTTTTATCCAAAACAGAATCAACAGATTAGCCCAAAGCTGTACTGATGTCAAGTTAAGCAGAAACAGCTGAGCTTTTCACACGTTGATGTTAGAAGTATTTTTTGCTACAAATGCTGTCATTGGATTTTAGGACGGTCGTGACCTCTAACCCCATGATCCACAGTCTCAAAAATCCTTTCTATTTAGTACATGAGGTTTTTATTTCCCCAACTATCATTGAGGCGAATCAATGTAAAAATACTAATTTCCTGCAGTGTATAAATCTGAATGGATCCCATTCCTGATGTGTATTCTGTATTTATTCTGTAAATAAAAGGAAACTTTAATCACTTTCTTAAACTGACTAAACAAAACTCTTATGATGTGCTTGTCACAAAAAAAACCCCCAACATAAATAATGAAAATCACAGCAGACTTTTCAAAACAAAACCTATTTTTACACAGAAGCTACAAAATAAATTGCTGCTGAGCAACATTTGTTTGCCCGCTGCAGGTCTGTGGGACAGCACATGCGGTTTCACGGGGAGATGAGTCACCTGGAGTGTGATGTTGCTCGTGTCGATGCCAGAAATCTGCACGTTGGGGCACACCAGGCTGGCCGGGGTCAGCTGGAGGTGGATGCCGTCCAGCGTGGTCAGGCCGTCCGGGAGGGAAACGGTGAGGTCTCCCGCAGCTGAAACACGTACGCAGGCAGAACTTTACAAGGCTGTAATGGTTTACAGTGTTCCTCCTTGAGACTGTGAAAGCCTGTTATGTCAGACTTCAAGCTTTTCTATCAATCCAAAGAGCTTTCGCTTGATCAGAAATGCATCTAAGCTGAGGACAGACATGACAAGGGATCTTTGAAGGCTCTCTGATTAGATTTAGGCTGGAAAGATTCAAAAGCTGTGCTGTGAATTGAAGAGATAAAGCAAAGAAAGTGGCGCTTGGTGGTAAAACAGCTTCGTCCTCCTGGGTTTGACTTGTTAAGCCGTGACATGAATCATATGGTCTGAGTAACAGCACAGATGCTCCCATAAAACGTCCCACCAACACAGAGATGATGATGGTGATGGCCTTTTTCAGGATTTCACCTACACTGCAAAAACACAAAACCTTACCAAGTAGTTTTGGTCCAGTTTCTAGTGCAAATAACTTATTACAATTCAAATAAGACAAAAATGACTTACAAGTAACTTTTTGTCAATGTTTAGGAGTTTGTTTGAGTCGATAATTCCTTAATATTGACTAAAACAAACATTGTTGCACTGGCAGAATTGTTTTGTTATAAGTGAAATAAAATCTGCTAGTGGAACTATTATTTTTTAAGTATGGCGCTAATTTAAGACAAAACTAACTTCCAAGTTTTTATCAAGATATAGAAGCTTTGTTTTAAGTTAATAATTCCTCAACATCAATTTTAAAAGGACTAGTTCCACTGAAAGATTTTGTTCATTTATAATATGGCAAAGATGTGAATAAATCTGCCAGTGGAACTAATTTTTTTAAAATCAATATTAAGGAATAATTGACTTAAAAACAAACCTCTATATTTTGCTGAAAAGTGACTTGCAAATTAGTTTTGTCGTTTTTCAAGTGTACTAGAAATCATACTTGGTAAGATTTGTGTGTTCACACGCTGCCTTTAGAGCATTAATTATGAGCTGTATATCACAGAGTAGTGATGTCAAAGTGACTCTTCAGGATAATGCAACATGTCGCCCTGAGCTGAGATGCTACGCTCAAGTGGATAAAATCAATTCTTTGTAACAAATTCCACATTAAGTGCTTTATATCTGCTCTGCAAACCATTTTCCTTCAACAAAATGCATTTCATTGTTCAGTTGTCATCAACAACACCCACCTGACATAGAGGCTGGCAGGATGGCCTGGCTTACGAGGCCCGGCTGCAGCAGGTTCTGGTCGAACTGCCCGCTCAGAACCTGACTGGTCGGAAGGTAGATGCTGGGGTCAGAGCTGGGCGCCTGCAGCAGACCCACAGGCTGGAGCGGCTCAGAAGCCGCCGGTTGCTGGCTCTGACCGGAGGCCCCGGTCTGCCCGGTTCCTGAGTCCTGGCTGTGTCTGGAGTGGCCGGCGGAGGAGCGCTTGGATTTGCGGCTGTCGCTGTTGGGCCGGAAGTGGCACTGGATGTGGGTTTTGCGGTGCCCCGAGGTCCTGAAGCGCAGTTCGCAGAAGGGACACTTGAAGGGCTTGGAGCCCGTGTGGAGGCGCATGTGCACCTTAAGGCTGCCCTTTGTGGAGAAGGAGGTGTTGCACATGTGACAGCTGAACAGTTTCTGACCTGCAAAAATAACGCAAGTCAAATCGCTGCTCAAAATCAAGTTTGCTTCTTTGAAATCAAACGTCTGTGAAAAGACTTCATTTCTCCTTTGTGCTGCTCACCTTTTGTAAAAGTTGAAAATATTTTACAACTTGAAAATTACAAGAACAACCTTTGTTTTGGGAGTCTGCTGATGACAAGAGCTTCAGCACTTTGATGGATTTCTGCTTTTGATTTCAATTTTAAATCCAATCCAATTCAATCCAAACACCAAGTACTGCCCAACGGATGAAGTTATACACCTTCTATTAATGCCAAACTTCAGCTATTGATTAACATTAGAGTGTGAGTAAAACACATTGTGATAGTCAGGGCCGTTTCTTCCATTGAAAACAACTCTTTTAAAATAAAATATATATTTTTCACAATATCACTGGTGAAGCTATTCTGTAGCTGTAAAAAAAACTTTTAGAGATGCACCAAGAAATTGTTGGTTATTTAAATAACACACTTGCATTTTTTATTTTTTTTTAATTTATGTGTGGCATAGTAAAAAACATTCTGTTACTATTTGCGGTTTTTAAAGATAATTCAGGACTGGCTAGAATCAGCTTCAATGTAACAATGCTGCATAATTATGTCTCATTGTTTTTAATGCATTGTTCCCCTGCTTCGTACACCTCACTGGTGTTTTACCTGTGTGTGTTTTCACATGGCAGTCGAGGGTTGATTTCACCGTAAAACTCTTCCCACATTCGTCACACTTGTAAGGTCTTTCACCTGTGTGGATCCTGATGTGTCTAAATAGGAAAGCAGATTGTGAAAAGTCACATGCAGAATAACTCGCTGACACAGATACGTTTCACATTTGTGAACACAAAAAAAGAGATAAAAAAAAAAGAGCAGGTATGAAAAACAAGAAAAAAGTTACTGCTAAGTCTCTGGGTCATATTAAAATATAGGGAGAAATACGGCTCACTGTAGCATTTTCAAAAGGAAAACGGCCTGAAGGCTTGACAGAGGAATTTGGGATTTGTCCAAAAAACATGAAAGAGGAGCTTAAAGTTTTTCATTTTAGCACCAAAACATTTTGCGATAAAGAGAAAATGTGGCACTAAAGATTATTTACCCACTTCTAAAATTGCTGAGAGACATCTTATAAAACTATAATTGGTAGAGTAGCTCCACTGATCAAAGAGAGCTAAAAAATCTTTGAAAAAAATAAACAGAACAAAAAACCCCCTGGTGTGACAGTAAGTAAAAGATAACCGTTAGATGGTATCTTTGCGAAACAATAACAGTAACAATAACTCTGATAACAACAGTTTGTTGTAGAGGTACAATTTATTCCATTTAGTTTGTTTATTCATATAAATAAATGCTAGTTTAACAAAACAGCTGTTGATCAGGTTTAAAGGAGGTTTATTTCAAAGAGGTGATTTCTCTTAAAATGACTTGGCAGACCTTGTAACCTCTTTTTGGCCATGTCCACAGCTTATTCCAGATTGAGGTCAAGACTTTGTGATGGACTTTGACCTTCTCCCTAAACCTGCATGTAACTAATTTGGATGTATGGAGCGGATTGTTGCTCATTTGGAAAACTCAAGCTGATGTTCCAGCTTAAATTCCAGACTGATGCTTCAATATTTCCATATGACGTTATTTCCTGAAGCGCACCCGTCCCTCCTGAAGCAAAACACCGACGCATCACGAAGCTGCCAATCCTTTACCTGACAGCTGGGTTTAATGTTTTTCCTTTGAACATAACTGCTTGTTATGACCAAACGTTTTCATTTTAGTTGTACCACATCTTTTGAAATGCCTCCAAAAGATGTGGCATTTATTCCTGAGTACATGTGCAAACTATGTTGTGCTTTTGCAGAGTTTCTTTCTATTGGAGTCTTTTAGCTAGCATCAGTAACACTGCTTGCTTCCACGGGGCTAATGATGCTAGCAATTTCAGCTAGCATCTTGATAAGGTCTTTTGCTTTCCGTTTTGGGGTCAAGACTCACATTTCACACCAAAACCTGTCCATCTCTGAGATGGATCCATCTTTCTCCCAATCGATGCGGTTGCTGGAATTCTCAATCTATTTATATCTTAAATTTGATTGAGGGTTTATAAGTTTTACACTGCAGCATTGGAAAGACCAGAAAAGCTTACGTCCTTCTGACTTGACAGGAAAATGACCAGAAACAGAGGTGTGACCTTTACCTGACGAGGTCGCTGGGCTTCTTGAAGCTCTTGGGGCAGTAACTGCAGCAGTTGGCAAACTTGGGTTCGGTTTCCAGCTCCACCGCTTTGTCCTTGATCTCGCTGATGCGATCCCTCTCGGCCGCCGACTGGGCGAGGATCCGCTCCGACACGGAGGCCTCCTCTCCGGGGTCCTTGGCCAGCTCGGCTGCCTGCTCCTCGGTGAAAGTGATGATCTCCAAACTCCTCCTTTTGGACGTTTTTTGATCTCCGTCGTCGTCGTCATCGTCGTCGTCATCCCCGTCTTGAGGCTCGAGATCTACAACTGGCAGACGTGCGAACTGTCAGCGCAACCTGAAGTTTGAACATGCCTACCCTTTACTTCAAGATTTTACCTTTGTTTCTTTTCGGTGCAGAACAACACAAAAAAAGAATAAATGAGAGACGGATGGAGCGCAGCATCAATGTGAAGCTCTTTAATCACGTGAGCTGAACTTAAATAAGTTGACTGGGAAACAGACTCCGCTGAGAACCGCATGAAAAGGGTTAAAAGTAGCTGCAAATATGGCTCCAAGTATCAAGTGTTCATTGCATCATTTTATCTTTCTTATCAATACCACAGTTTCAGGCACACCGGTACTTTTTTTCTACAGGTCAAGACAGAGTGACGTGGTCAGGTTGGGTGTTATCTCACAGTGCAGCTGCCTACACTGGAGGACAGCCTTGGTCATTTGTCTGACACCTCGCACAGCTGAAGCTTAAACATCTGATGTGGACTCACACACTGAGCCACGCAGAGAGCATAATTCCCTCAGTGCATTTCTCAGAAAAGTCCACGCAGTCTTACGGGTTTTCTCAGTATTTCTTAGAACAGATTTGAAATTCTCAAAACCACTTGTTCAATCTTCAAATGATTGTGTCCCCTTGCGCACATTGAGAACGCAGTTTCTTGTTTCTGATGTTCAAAAGCATTTGCTTTTGCTTTTGAATGTCCAACATTTTCAATTGCTTGTGGCGTGTTACAGGTCTTCATTGAATGGTCTGGACCTCCACAACATTTAAGCATAAGTTTGTGACCCACAAAAAGATTCTCATGGAGTTCCTCTCATCCTGCTCCTCAATCCTTTACTTTATTGAAGATCTTGTTTTCCCCTCTGCATGAAAATGGGAAGTATAGGAAAACTGCACTGTAATTCTTACAGGACTGCATGAACAGTTTTCCATAAGGAGATTGTCTTATGTTTTTCTTAGTGCTGTCTTTTCCTTTCTGTGTCACATTGACGAGGTATGTCAACAAATTACAGTAAAATGTGAATTCTGTCCAGTCTCTTGCCATTAATCTCCCACAAATACAATTTACAGTACTTGTCATTAAAACTTTAACCTTAGATCATATCGGAACATCCCTTCAGAGTACCCTGCTATATTGACAGCATGACTTATTATTTTCATTGCCCGATCTGTATTCAGTGAAACAAAGGCTCATCATTCTGATGCACTGAGATGTTCATGGACAAATATTTACTTTTGAGAGATGAAGTAAGGATTTTGAGAAAGAGACTAGCTTTTGCAGGTAATCCATGCTGTTCTGCTGTCTGCATGAATTGTTTCGAGGGATGCTTTGCAAATGTCGAGGTTGATTCGAGAAATGCACCAAAGCACCTGAGAATATCTGTAATTGATAAAGGGCTACTAGACCAACTGTTGTAATCTTGTTGACACGTCTTTGGATTTTATAAAACATCGAAAACTGACTGACTGTCAACTCAGGAGCAGAGCTGTATGTATTGCTGACCTGCCTTACATGCTGATTGGTCTCATGGTGATGTTTATTTTTCTAAAGTACTCCAATAATTTATCCTGACATTTGCTGAACAACTCTGTTTACTGATGATTTACCTTACACCACTTCTAAAGGAATATCCTAGCCAAACATACTGAACATATGCCAACCGCAACAAAGATATTCATTGGTTTTGATCAGGTTATTCAATCATCAGGTTCATTCAGCATCCAGGTTTTTCAGGAACCCCTGATCATTCATGTGACCTCTTTGAAAAAGTATTTCTTTAGAAGTGTGGACTGTCAACGATGACATTAGCGTTCGGGTTGTCTGTGCTGAGATGGTATTTTAGGCTTCATTAGCTTTGGTGACAATTTAACTCCTTTTAGCACAACTTTCACGCAGTAGACTTTAGAAGACTATTGTGCCATTAGATCATTTTTTTTTTTTTGTTCTTTTTTCATCTAGTGTGTCAAGAGAAGCGGCTTTGGCGTCCATCGCTGTTGTTCTCGGTTGTCACTTGTGAGTAAAATTTACAGGCGTACCAGAAACGTGCAAATACAAAGGTTCCGGCCGCAAATGTATTAATTGCGGCAAAGTTTTAAACAATTAAAAATCTATGGAATGAATTCGCGTGAATGCATTAAAGTCCCAGCCCTCTGTTATCTATATTTAATAAATGATATAACATTTTTAGCCTTATGTCCATATGTTCCACTAGTACATAAAATCCTATAATAATATTCTTCACTGTAACACAACAAAATGTAAAAAAGTGAAAAAACCCATGAAAATGAATCTAAATCACTGAGAAGGAGCATCATGTGAGAAATTGTGACAACAAAAATCATATAAAGAGCTGAGAAATCCAGATATGGTGTCGACGTCCTTACCTTTTTCCTCCACACCGTGCTCCTTCTTCATATGCTTTTTACAAAACAGACTGGTGCGGAAGCACTCGTTACACATGGAGCATTTGAATGACTTGCTGTGGATAAACGCATGCCGACTCAGACTTCCATTAGTAGTGAAAGAAGCTTCACAAACGTCACACTTATACGGCTTCATCCCTGTAAGGCAGAGGTGAGAGCAAAGCTGAGTGTCTGAAGTTTTCTAAGTATTTGAAACCGAAATTAGAAAGCAGATTTCCTCTGATGCGGTTCCGGACAACATTGAGGGATTTTAGAACTCTCTGTTCGATACAGAAACGATTCAGAACGTTTTCCCACCTCTGAAAAGAAAGCTCACCTGTGTGTGTGTTGAGATGGGACTTCAGCACTCCAGCCGAAACAAAACCTCGTCCGCAGAGGTGACATGCGTACGGTTTCTCCCCTGTGTGGGATCGGATGTGTTGCTTCAGATGGCTCGACTTTTTGAAAGCTTTGGAGCACCAGCTGCATCTGAAGACAGGCGAGGGTCAGGTTTAGGAAAATTTATTTATCATTTCAGGTCGTCTTAATGCAAAATGGATGAGAACAGAGTGTTCGGGCATGTAATTTTAAGACGGATTCAGCCAGGAGGAATTATCTCCCGTCTCCAGAGGAGCCGGCTGGTAAAACAAAGCCTTTGTTTCTTGTTTGTTTTGTAGCCGAAATAAATGTTTGCAAGAAGAGAGCCAGTTATTGGAACAATGAGCAACTATTGAACAAGTGAGAATGAAAACTGCAGAGGCAATAGCTCTTTGTTTTAGAAGGTTTCTTCTATTCAAGGCTATTCACACATCAGATCCGCTGATTTCTGTCTCTCTCATGTTTTATTCATTTTATTCACTGTGAAAAAGAAATTTAAACAGTGATAAGACTTTCCTAAATTTAAATCTACATTGTAAAATCCAGAGATTTATTTATTTTTTTTTTACAGTCAGAGAAAATAAGCAAACCGAGTCAATGTCGTGCCCGGTTCCACAGCTTTGATTCCTATTCAAGTATCTTTTCAAGCTTATGGAATGGTCAGGCCTAATTTTATGGGATCATCAAGTTATGACAAAATTACACCATGCAAACATAATTTACTATATGCAGAGAAACATGATCTTATTAGACACAAACAGTTAAATGTTGATTTTACAGTTTCAGAAATTTCCCCAAAGCTTCAAATTTGAGTTGGAAATTTAACACAACACCCAGATATTTGGAATCATCAACTTTTTGGATTTCCTCGTGATCCTTGAAACGAACCTGTAGGCTCTCTTGGTGTTGTCTTCACCGTCTTCCTGGTAGTCTGCTGCTTCTGTAGGCAGCTGGAGATCAGCCTGGCTGCTCTCCTGAAGAAGTCCGTTTGTCTGCATTAGCAAAGAAAAACCAACACATCAACAATCCAATTATAAAATATACCAGATTATATTTCACTGCTGCGGGAAAATTCCACTGCATGCTTTTTGAAACAGTTTAATCAATTCTTAAGTCTCCTGGGAG
>NW_015116532.1:26869-34596 GCF_001443285.1 Poecilia latipinna | reverse complement strand
GGTTTCATTAATTCCCAATCGTCTTTCTTTTCCTCATGGTAAAGTCAAAACGGACAGCTGTTCATTTGTATTATTCATTCAGCATGAAAATTCCCGTTTCACATGGGCGGTGCGGTCTCTCCGGAGGTGGCAGTGTGTCCCAGACGGCAATGAATCAAGTCATACAAGAGACGAGTTGTTCAGGTTACCCAACAGCAGCGCAAACTTTAGATGCAAGAGCAGCGCCAGGACAAATGACCGTGTAAGGTTCAGAGATAAGAAATAAAAAAGACCTATACACGCTGAAAATGTTGCATTTTTTACATCATATAAAAGTTATATGTGTTGTACCTTAGAAGGCTTATTAATGTTTAATAGATTATAGAAGACGCCTCTCAAACAAAGGATGAACTTTAAAAGACTGAGCACCGCTGAGCAGGAAACAATGGCTTTCTGGAGAGAGTTCTGCAAATGTCTGCTTGGTCCCAGGAGAACTTACTTATGGTCCACAGTGAGGTTCGCGTGCTGCACAACATGACTCAGCCATAACTGTAGCTTTAACTTTTATGATGTCAGACGTGGTGAAAATAGCACCGGAACGTCCACAGCAAAGATTTCTCACACTTTAAGAGATAAACAACAATAGTTGAACAATACCTTGCAAGAGCATTTTTACCCAACAATCACTGGGTTACATTAAGACAGCAATCTATGTTGTATTTTACTACAATTTTAGATGATAGAACAACAAAATGTGCAGTGGACCTGTGAGGGGATCAAGAGTCATCTTCCATCAACTTCAATTACCTTCAGGCCTCCTCTAAAAACGACTAGAACTGCCTATTTTAAGTTAAAACATTAATATACACAATGTCCATGTTAGAAACCGTAATGGCACCAAGGAATCTAATATCTGCAGTTTTCCTTATTTCTGCTCCTGCATTTAATCAACTAGATTGTCTGATTTGCAAATGCTAACCAGTAGCATGTCAAGTAGCTTCTTTTGAATATTTTATATATAATCTACTGAAAAATCTCTGAAAAGTGACAACAGTGAAATTTTCCAGATTTTTAGATAGCAAACTAATAATTATCTCATCTGCATATTCGTCCACCTGAGCTATGAATGTAACACAGCCTCTTAGCTGCTCATTGGATTTTATTCAGAAGCATCAGAGTAACGGGAGCTGAACAAAAAATCTGCTTGTCAAGTCAGAAAGATCTTTGAAAGTCACCTGTTCCTTTTGTCAGTGTCCCAGTAAAAACATTCAGGTTTGTAGTTGCCAAAATGTAAAGAAGTTCAAGGAGTGATAATACTTTTGAACATTGTTTATAGTGCTTCTATGCAAATAGGCGTTTACTGCAACATTTTATCCCCAGCAAGCAGGAATACGGCACCTGTTTTGGGATCCACGGAGAAATATGGCTGTCCTTGTAAAATACTGTAGACTATCCTGGCGCTGTTTCCGTAGGTTGGGTCGTCAGCATCTGTCGCTGTGACTTGCAACACGGACGTACCTAAAAATAGAAGAAAAGAGAAGCAGAAGTGATTTCCTGCTTTCTTTGTAAAAAGGTTTTCGAATGGCAACGTAGGGACACTCGTGTATAATTGTGCGTTGGTTTGAAATCTCCTAGCAACCACATCTAGAACATTAAGATCCCAGAAAATGTAAGGTCACATGGCTGGAAACAGAAGAACAGTTTAAATACTAGTCAGACTTTAAACAAAGTCACCCTGTGTAATGTAAGGAAACAAGGAGCTGATTTAGCATGTTTCAGCCCTGGTTAACATATGGCTGGAAAAATCCTCTGAGGTTCTTTGATGCCTGCAGTGAGACTGTGGTGGAGATGCAAGATGCAAAGAAAAAAATATACTAAATAGTCAGAGCTTATGAATAATCATCAAGAAAGAAAAAACAGATTTTTCAGTCTGTGCAACAAATGTAATGGGAACATTTAAAAAATCGTTTTGTACTGTGCATGACCTCCATCACATGCAAGTTGTTGAGAATGTTTTTAACAGCCTTTTCCAAATGAGAAAATATTATGAATGCAATTGCTTTAATGAATTAAAAAAGCACCATAAAACAAAGACACGTGATTAAAAAGCTGAACTAATGCTGACCTTTAACTTAGCAGCTCATTGTAAAAGCAATTGAGGTTCAATTTTACACACCAAGTGTTGCTCACATGGCATTACAGGCTTCATTGACCCCTTTTAATCACATGATGAGTGCGCTGTAATTGCACAACTGGCTTATTTGATGCACTGCTGTATTTATATATGGAAGCACGACGGTGCGATCTGACGTAAGCTGCATGATGCATCCTGCAGCTGCCTGGACTCTCGCCTTGCTTTCCTGAGCTTCTTTGGAAATCTCACAATGAAACTCCTCTGAGTCCTACCAGATGTGATTTTTTTCCCTTTTTTCAGTTACCCGGTGGAGCAGAGTGCAATGTCAGCCACCATAAATCATAAACAGTGCACAGCATGCCGGTTAGCTGTGAATGCAAGCAGCCATGCAGGGATGGTTTTAGTGGAAACCATCAACTCCTTTATTGCTTTGCAATCTAAATATGTTCTAAATGAATAAAAGTTAGAATCCAATATTTAACACAGACAGCTTTACTCCTGCTTTTATGAATTCATCTTTAATGAAAAGTATCTGTGCAGGCTGCATAAGATAACAGTGCATTCATTAGATATTCACACTTACACTTAAAGCTGCAGTGTACAACTTTTATAGACAATGTTTTTACAAATTTGTTAAAACTGTTGCTATGTTTGTAAAAAAAATAAAAATCATGCTCCTCAGCTTTCTCCATGTAGCTCTACTGACATCTACAGAAATACACAATGAGAAACAACCAATCAGAGCCAGGAGGTGGGTCTTAGCGCTGTTAATTACTCCTGTGTATGTGCTACTCACACCATCCTTCCCCTTACTCTCTGCTACGCTACAGCTAGTTAGCATGATCACCGATGACAGTGGATAAATGGTTTTCCTGGAACAGTAAGTCGTTTCTCTGCCATCAGTACAGGTGCAGCGTATACATGAGGTTGATTGCCAGTGCCAAGACCTTCCTCCTGACTCTGATTGGCCGTTTCTTACCGGGAGCGGTGCACTTCTTCAGACCACAGGGAGGAGGTAGATGAGCTTGATTTTTTTGACAGGTTATTTGTGAAGCATTGCTTATAAATGTTACATACTGCAGGTTTAAATGGAAATGTGAAATCAGCCATAGCGCTTTATATTTACAGTCAACAAGATGGTGATAATAAAAGGTTTGTAGTCATTAAACTCAATGTTCTGTGTGCCTGTTTTTATAAACTATTATTCAAAAATAAAGCTAAATAACAAAAGAAGGAGGGATGAGGAAAACCTTGGTGCATCATAATCAAAAACAATCAACTTTTCACCTCATTAAAACATCCTTTTACAGTCTCTGGGTGAGACACAAAGCAAAAGCCAACAAACATGTTTTTGTTCTTTTCAATAGAAGCACACTCAGCCCAAAGAGGAAAATCAGTGTTTATGTGAATAAAATGAATGTAGTATTTTCTGTGCTTATTTTTAGTTGCGGCGAATTAAACAGGCCTTCATTTGGGAATTTTCAGAACATTTTCCAACAACATCATTATCAGGGACTCATCGTGAGGAGCCTGTTTACTCTCTGCTTTGGAGTTTAGATTGGATGGGATTAAAAATGGAAGCGTTTGTAGTTGCAGGTTTTACTCTGAGCAGCGTCAAGTGTAAGGAAACAGAAACACACGATGTTGTAGAATCTTAGAGTGTTTTCAGAGATAAAGATGCCAACACACTGTGTCTCATGTCGACACGTAAATTGGCTAGAACATGAGGAAATAAACCTTATTTTATAATAAAGATAAATACAAGTCCTGCTGGGTGTTTTAAGTACGTGTAAGACTTTCCATGTCATTGTATTTTGTGCCTTATGTGTTTGTCTTTTTCTCTCTGGATGCAGAGATCTAAGTCCATGACTACACCCAGATTTCAGGCCTGATCAGGAGTTTCTGGCAGTGATGGCTGAAGCTGCAAGTTGACTATTGATCTTTAATCTTTTTGTACAAAAAATGTCAGTTTTTGGGTCTTTTTCAGCTGGAGAAAGCACATTCACACATTGACTTGTTCAATGATCTACTCAGCCCTTGAACTGTAATATTGCAAAGCAAAAGTAAATAATGTGGTCAATAGCAGGTTTTAAAGCCAAACTGCTGTAAAAATCAGAATGATCTTTTCTTAATTTCTTTCAAAAATGTATTTTAAATGTCCATTTAATTCGGCACATTTTTACATCCACTTATCACACCTACTGACAAACATCAATTTATCCACTTCTTCAGCACTTACTAAAGTCAGCAGTCGCACAGAGATGCATAATGGCCTTTTAAAAGATCAAAGCTGGTCTCTGAAAATGGATCGCGGGTTCTTATCATCCTTCTGCAACCAGAATCAAGGCATTAAACTTGAATTTTTTTTAAATCTGCTGCACTGACATGAACTCCCAGTGAGATGTTATTTGAGACTTTATAGGTCAAAACTAGGTGTCATTTTGATAAGATAAAATGTGTATTTACAAAGGAAACACCTGTTCTTTTGGAGAGATCTGCCTTCTGTTATTTTTCCATTTATATTTCATAGCTGAAATACAAACAGACAAGTACTGATTTGGGTTTTACGATGAGTGCCAGCATGGAAACACTTCTAAATCTTTTAACTTACTTCAGATGAATGTGTTGTGATACTAAAGACACCTTAAAGATTTCTGGCGGTCGGGCCCAGCGGAGAGTTTATGAGTCGTTAATATGTCCTGTCAACATCCTGCATCGTTAGATTTGTGCCTCCTCCAACACATCTAATTCAAATTCAATTTCCCCCCTCAATATGTCACTGAGGTCTGCAGAGGCTTACTAGTTAATCACTCATTAAGTTCACTTTTGTTGAACCAGGAAATCACCTAAAACATGCAGGACAGTTGCCCTTGGACACCACTGCTCTAGTCAAGAGGATCTTCAACAACTTCCACTTTAGAAAAAAACATTCAAATATTACCAAGCTGACAGATATCCAAAGTGGGGCTCAGACCTAAGTAGATTATGTTTAATATGTTTTCTTTAAACACCATTAATATATAATGATTCTGTTTCCAACAAACTTCAAATATATGCTAAAAAAGTTAATGCTTGCAGCAAAAGAGTGCCAAATAACACGCAGCTGGTTAGGAAGAATATATTCATGTGCCTAGCACTCCTTTAGCCGTGCTCAAGATCTTCCTTTGTGTTTTGAAGTTTTCATTCCCACCCACAAGCTTAAATCCAACAAGCGCATCAACATTTCTGATTGAAATTCTTGACACAGATTATTCTCCCTCGATCTTATGATCCTTCAGTCGTTTTTCATCTTGTCACAGAAGCTAAATGCATCTTTAAACCACTGCTGGAAAACAAATACTGCTGACTTGATCCCCTTTAAACCAGCACTCACTACAATACTATGTCCCCAGTGAATATAGTAAAGATCATGCAGCTGAACTACCTGACATGTACCCAGCTAATCATTTAAGACGGGGGGAAAAGGAACATCACAAGCAATTAGCTGCCACAGTCCAACACAGACCATTCCTACACTTAGGAGATTTAGTATTGACAAATGTGGAGGGGGGATTAGTGCTGTGGAGTGTGAGGACAGTTGATTGTTACAGCCGATTTGACGCTGAAGACACTCGGCTGAAGCCGATTTACTTTAATGACCATGGGCAAAAGTATAATGGGGGCGGGCAAAAAGGATAATTGCTTTACCCATCACTGGGTAAAAATGACTTATTTCTTTGGGATGTCAGTGGTGATTGATTTTATCACATGCAACTGATGATTGAGTTTGTGCCAAAACCTTGGAATAGGTAAGGATGAAAACTGAGAGATTAACTCAAGAAAACAGACATTCTGAAGTATTGACACCCACAACCTTAAACTTTAACATAGTTTGAAAGGGAATCCTGCAAAGTGAAAACAATCTGCAGCTATCGTTTGTCACACTTGCATGTTTTTCAGGGCGCAAAATGTTTGCATCAAAGAACCTGAATGCACAAACAGGTAATTGTCCTCTGAACATCACCTGCCATCAAGTGTTTCTTACATGACGGAGGATAAATTTTACCCTCTTGTCTTTGCAGAATTGTTTCATTTCAGCCATATTGGATGGTTTTGAAGCAGACACGTCTTTTTTAAGGTAACGCCAGTTGAGTCGTCGGTGTCACCTTCACACGGACGTCACATCCGTGTTTTAACACCCTTCACTTTTCCCGGTGACAGGATTAAACACCCTCACGTTTTATGCATTTAGTTAAAAACTTTATGGTATTACATTTGTGCCACTGTTCTGAGCGTGCTGTGAGACTGCTGTGACTGCATGCGTCTATGTGAACAAAGAATTTGGGAAGTTAGCATTTAAATCTCACACAAGCTCTCCCAGTATGTGTTCACACCAAGTGGCTGAAATTATAAAACCAAACTGTTGAGTTTAAGAAAAACTCAACAGACTATTTAACCTTGCACTCTACGTAGTTTATTTTTCTCACAGGACTTTTCTGTCAAGCAAACGTTTGAGTCACGCACAGACATCTTCATAGTCGGTTGTGGCTATTGCTAACTAGCCGCTAATAAACCCTTGTTAGCTAGATAAATAGTTTTAATTGGCTGGATGACATTCTTCTCCGCCTCTGTTGTTTCCAACCCGTACAACTCTACATGCATTCCTTACTAAAAAGCCAGGCACTACTGAAATATACAATTTTGCGGTTTTCTTTTGTAGATTTCTGTTGTGATACAAGTTTTACATTTCATTCATAGCGGTCTTAAAAAGTCTTAAATTTGAGTTAGTAAAACCTGCAGAAATCCTGATTTAAATCAGTCTTGGTTCAACAGGTCTAAGAATATGCAGTCCTTGGTTATGCTTGACTTCTTAATTAAATAACCTCTAATTAATTCACCTGATGGTGAATGTATCCATTCTAGTTATCGGCTATTAAAATCAGTTTAATAATCTGAACTGTGACCAAAAAACCCCAAAACTGAATAAATATTTAAGTGGTCTAACTATTGTTTTCCAGCACTGTACTTGTAAATTTGTAGTTCCGACATCATCATGTATGTAATAAAGCAGAGACGGTATAAATACTTTTGCATAACACAGCCACTTTGCTTTCCATTCAATCTAGAGGTCAGGATAGAAAAATTAAACTCCTTCACAGTTGGTTAAAAATGTATGATTCTCTCCCCTGGTAGTACCCAACACATTTATCCCTAAACCAACACCTAAATATTTATCACCTGCGATTATGAAACATTTATTTGACATGCTTTAGTCAGAAACCTACACAGTAACAAGCAGAGCTCTGTGTGCATCAGGTCTGGCCTGCTCATGAATATTCATGACAGCAACCATCGAGATATTGACCGTATATAAAGAGGGCTCTGACAGACCTGTCGAGCTCTGCATGTTTAATCGGATTCCTGCATCTCCTCCGACCCAGATGAAGCCGTTCATCCTCTGATATATTTCTGTGGGTGATTTTATACAGGACAGAAATAAACGGGATGCTTCCACCTCACTGTCAGTTCCACAAACCTGCTTCTTTATGTTGCATTTGAAGCAAAATCACTCTGACAGCAGTTTGGCTGCAGTTTGGGCCAGCAACATATCATTTTAAAGTATTAGAGCGTCATA
>NW_015116532.1:0-26038 GCF_001443285.1 Poecilia latipinna | reverse complement strand
AAAAAGTTAATGCTTGCAGCAAAAGAGTGCCAAATAACACGCAGCTGGTTAGGAAGAATATATTCATGTGCCTAGCACTCCTTTAGCCGTGCTCAAGATCTTCCTTTGTGTTTTGAAGTTTTCATTCCCACCCACAAGCTTAAATCCAACAAGCGCATCAACATTTCTGATTGAAATTCTTGACACAGATTATTCTCCCTCGATCTTATGATCCTTCAGTCGTTTTTCATCTTGTCACAGAAGCTAAATGCATCTTTAAACCACTGCTGGAAAACAAATACTGCTGACTTGATCCCCTTTAAACCAGCACTCACTACAATACTATGTCCCCAGTGAATATAGTAAAGATCATGCAGCTGAACTACCTGACATGTACCCAGCTAATCATTTAAGACGGGGGGAAAAGGAACATCACAAGCAATTAGCTGCCACAGTCCAACACAGACCATTCCTACACTTAGGAGATTTAGTATTGACAAATGTGGAGGGGGGATTAGTGCTGTGGAGTGTGAGGACAGTTGATTGTTACAGCCGATTTGACGCTGAAGACACTCGGCTGAAGCCGATTTACTTTAATGACCATGGGCAAAAGTATAATGGGGGCGGGCAAAAAGGATAATTGCTTTACCCATCACTGGGTAAAAATGACTTATTTCTTTGGGATGTCAGTGGTGATTGATTTTATCACATGCAACTGATGATTGAGTTTGTGCCAAAACCTTGGAATAGGTAAGGATGAAAACTGAGAGATTAACTCAAGAAAACAGACATTCTGAAGTATTGACACCCACAACCTTAAACTTTAACATAGTTTGAAAGGGAATCCTGCAAAGTGAAAACAATCTGCAGCTATCGTTTGTCACACTTGCATGTTTTTCAGGGCGCAAAATGTTTGCATCAAAGAACCTGAATGCACAAACAGGTAATTGTCCTCTGAACATCACCTGCCATCAAGTGTTTCTTACATGACGGAGGATAAATTTTACCCTCTTGTCTTTGCAGAATTGTTTCATTTCAGCCATATTGGATGGTTTTGAAGCAGACACGTCTTTTTTAAGGTAACGCCAGTTGAGTCGTCGGTGTCACCTTCACACGGACGTCACATCCGTGTTTTAACACCCTTCACTTTTCCCGGTGACAGGATTAAACACCCTCACGTTTTATGCATTTAGTTAAAAACTTTATGGTATTACATTTGTGCCACTGTTCTGAGCGTGCTGTGAGACTGCTGTGACTGCATGCGTCTATGTGAACAAAGAATTTGGGAAGTTAGCATTTAAATCTCACACAAGCTCTCCCAGTATGTGTTCACACCAAGTGGCTGAAATTATAAAACCAAACTGTTGAGTTTAAGAAAAACTCAACAGACTATTTAACCTTGCACTCTACGTAGTTTATTTTTCTCACAGGACTTTTCTGTCAAGCAAACGTTTGAGTCACGCACAGACATCTTCATAGTCGGTTGTGGCTATTGCTAACTAGCCGCTAATAAACCCTTGTTAGCTAGATAAATAGTTTTAATTGGCTGGATGACATTCTTCTCCGCCTCTGTTGTTTCCAACCCGTACAACTCTACATGCATTCCTTACTAAAAAGCCAGGCACTACTGAAATATACAATTTTGCGGTTTTCTTTTGTAGATTTCTGTTGTGATACAAGTTTTACATTTCATTCATAGCGGTCTTAAAAAGTCTTAAATTTGAGTTAGTAAAACCTGCAGAAATCCTGATTTAAATCAGTCTTGGTTCAACAGGTCTAAGAATATGCAGTCCTTGGTTATGCTTGACTTCTTAATTAAATAACCTCTAATTAATTCACCTGATGGTGAATGTATCCATTCTAGTTATCGGCTATTAAAATCAGTTTAATAATCTGAACTGTGACCAAAAAACCCCAAAACTGAATAAATATTTAAGTGGTCTAACTATTGTTTTCCAGCACTGTACTTGTAAATTTGTAGTTCCGACATCATCATGTATGTAATAAAGCAGAGACGGTATAAATACTTTTGCATAACACAGCCACTTTGCTTTCCATTCAATCTAGAGGTCAGGATAGAAAAATTAAACTCCTTCACAGTTGGTTAAAAATGTATGATTCTCTCCCCTGGTAGTACCCAACACATTTATCCCTAAACCAACACCTAAATATTTATCACCTGCGATTATGAAACATTTATTTGACATGCTTTAGTCAGAAACCTACACAGTAACAAGCAGAGCTCTGTGTGCATCAGGTCTGGCCTGCTCATGAATATTCATGACAGCAACCATCGAGATATTGACCGTATATAAAGAGGGCTCTGACAGACCTGTCGAGCTCTGCATGTTTAATCGGATTCCTGCATCTCCTCCGACCCAGATGAAGCCGTTCATCCTCTGATATATTTCTGTGGGTGATTTTATACAGGACAGAAATAAACGGGATGCTTCCACCTCACTGTCAGTTCCACAAACCTGCTTCTTTATGTTGCATTTGAAGCAAAATCACTCTGACAGCAGTTTGGCTGCAGTTTGGGCCAGCAACATATCATTTTAAAGTATTAGAGCGTCATATTTTAAAGCTGTTGTGCCGTGAGGCAAAATCCACTGGACTGAGAAAAAAAAACAAAAAAAAGCAGCAGCTTTTGTTCACCCGAGCTATAAAAGGAAGCAGAAAAAAAAAAGAAATAAAACATGGATGTTTGGCCACATGATGCTAGGGCATGAGAAGAGTGGCTGTCTCAGCGAAAGAGGTTGGAGGCTTTACATTCCTCCGTAGTGTGGGGGTAACTCTGCAGTGGTGATGGTGGAGGCACTATTGAGTGCTCATAAAGACCTGCCCACCCAAGAGAGAGAGAGAGAGATGAAAAAGAGGACTCGGGCTTAGAAAAGATCAAACATACTGGAGAAGATTGTCAAACCAGAATGCAGCACAGGGTAAATGTTTGATTGCACTTTTTCACATTAATACCGTCTTTTCCACTGGGGCATTTTACTCTGAGTAGTTTTAAATTATACACAAGGGTGAAGCCAAAGGTCCTCCCTTGATATTTTCCCTTTTTACTGCAGAGCACAAACGTAATGATGGCATGAGTGTTACATAAAAAGTAGCAAATAAAACCACTCAAGTTCATTTCTGACTGTCTTTTCCATTCTCTCTCTCTGACTTATGGCAATTGACAAGAGAGGACAATCATGTAGAGCTCCAGGTTATTAAGCTGCACTACTCACCCACTTCAGACATCTCAGGCACCGTAGCTACAAAGGGTCCATCTGGAAACTGAGGTGCGTTGTCGTTGATGTCTTGGACTTTGATGATGAATTCCGACATCGGTTCCAGGGCCTCCTGCGTGTTGCGGTCCAAGGCTTGAGCATGCAGGACATAATGTCCTTTCCTCTCTCGATCCAGGCTCTTGGTGGCATGAATATCACCCGTCACCTCGTCGATGATGAATATAGACCCGGCTCCCTCTCCACTCAGAATGTATCGGACGGATCCATCGCCTTTATCTGAGTTTGAGTGAAGCTGCATGGAAAGCAGACAAAGAAAGGGTGTAAGAATGTGGAGGACAAGATGTTCCTAAAACATTTAAATGCTTTTATTTTTTTAAATCAACTGAAATGTTGCGATGGAAAATACAGCAGCTTGTAAAAGTCTTCACACGCCTTTCACTTTTTAATGAGACAACTACAAACATCCATGTTGTTTAGTAGGTTTTTAAACACAGACCAACAAAATGTAGAGCATAATAGTAGAGCACAAAAAAAAGTCACATGGGTTTCAAATCTTTCATAAATAAAATGTAAACAGTATATCATGCGTTTGCATTCGACGCTCCCGACTCGATACCTTGTAGAATCGGGTTTCGCAGTAATTACAGAAGAACTTTTCATGCTGATGTCTCTACCAGCTTTGCACACAACAAACCTTGAATTTATCTCCTTTCTTTCAAATCTCAGTCATATTCTATAGAAACCATTTATTCACACAGGTCTATAAGTTGTATGCCTGATTCCCAGTGGATTTATGTCTGCATACTGAAAGGACCAACTAACAAGACTTGGGTGTTTCGAACCAGGCGTGATGGAGCATGTAAAACAAGAGGAACTCTGGGTAAAGAAACACTTAGCTACACCATTACATTATAACTCTGGCTGTATGTTTGGGTTGTTGTTCAGCTGGAAGGTAAACCTTTACCCCAGACAGCAGTTTTTTTGCAGCCTGTACAGGTTTTCCATCCATCTTTCTATTGTTAGTTAATGGATCTAAAAGAGCTCTAAACATTCAAGAAGTATAAACATTTTTGCAATGGACATTTAAAGCTACTTAGAATACAAAACATTTATCATTTATTCACCACTTAGAAAAATTGGGAGAGCCATGGGCATTTTCCTCCTCAGGACAGAAACTAATGAAGAGAAAAAGGCTATGAGTTGCATCTCAATAAGCTGTACTTTATGTAGAGGCTCTGAACTCCGTAGAGTAGTAGGCTTTACAGGATTAATTCACTGCATGGTGGTCTCTGGCCCACATTCCTCCCCTTTAAAAATCGGTCAGACATCAAACTCAGGCATCACATTATTCAATATACCTCTCTCAGGCGCTACTATACCCAAGCATCCCTGTAGAACCGCATCTTTAGAGATTAAAGGTTTGAAGGAAATCCTTACAAGTGTTCCCTTTTTTCTCTAACCAGAACCCACAGGAATAAAGCAGAAGCTAAACCATTGGTTCAGCCATAATTGATACCAAGAGGATTAAGACTTTTATGCCAAAAGCTCAGCAGGGAAGCAGTTTTACATTTTTCCAGTGAAGCTGAATTTCAAAATAAAGGTGGCATGCTAATACTATTAAATATAAGAAGTATTTTATTAACTGAGTGAAACGTTGCAGGAAAAAAAAAATAACTGTCAATCAAACAACCTTTGGAATAATATATGAGTTAGAGTCTAATGGTAAAATAAACAACCCACTGAAAGCTAGCTACAAATGCTAAATACCTGACAATCATCAGCTCCTGTGTTTTAATGGTACTCAGCACAAACAGTGGGGTAGAAAACATGCATAAAGAATCAAACTCCTGAATTTATTATAATTTATGTTATGTTATAGTTTGAGATGTGTCTTTTAGCAGTAATAAAAGTTGCACTGATTTTTTTTTTTTTTTAATTGTGCATTTTTGTTAAAAAAAACTTACATTTTAACACTGTAATTCCATGAAGTCCGTGTGTTTCTCTCCTGTAACTGGGCCATCCATAATGGTTACACAAACCCATTAGGGTAGCAAAAAAATAAACTCACTTTAAAGTTCAAGAGCACCTAAAAGCTCCACATGCACAGAGAAAATCTGAAACTAAATCTAGATCTTGTTGATCTTCAGGTGATTGTGCTAACTGTCTAACCACTGTGCAGCCCTGCTGCGCGAGTGATTATTGTAAATTAGGAGCAGTTAGACTAATTCCCTGAAAAGCATAATGAAGCTGAACGGCTCTAAAAAAAGACATTCTGCATCAGACACGATTTTGTACAATGTTTTTGTTTTATATAACCATAAGACCAACTGTGCAAATTAGCTACGTGGTATTTGTTGTTATTTAATACTTAATTTAATTAAATAAATACTATTGAAATTGAACATGTGGTTGGTTTTATGACATTAGAGGATCTAAAATGGCTGGAAAACTGTAACAAATGGAGACACAAAGTTTGAACGTCTTTCATTTATTATGTCTCATAATTTCATTCTGATAGTTTCTTGATCTTTTTAAATTTGTTTCTGTAATCAGTGCACTGTTCAAATTGGGACAATATTTTAGAGCCCAGGATAAAGCGAAGGACAAGACAGTCTACTTTCACAGTAATCTAAATATAGAGGCTATCTATCATTATGGGGTACTGGTCCAGTGTGACAGTCTTAAAGAGACCACCCTGTTATAATGAAGCTTTGTGCAGGAGCTTTTCTCCGCTCTCACCGTTTCATGTTTAGCATTTCCTTAGCTTGACCTCCATCTGCTACTTTGGCTGTTAGTTTTACGACTACAAATATGGCTGCATAATGTTAGGAAATTACATAATGAAGATATATTTGGAAATAATAGTGATGACCATTAATTCAAAATTTCCCCACTGCTTCTGTGTCCCATATACTTTCCTTTTCAGCCATGTCTGTAATCCATGTCCGGTTGGGAAATCTACTGCTGTGAAGCTCTATTTAACATTCCCATGATTACAATGCAATGAAAAATGTGACCTCATTGCAGCTGTATTATCTTACTCAGCAATTACTCCATTTCAAGCAATCCTTTGCAATATTAATATTACAAGCGTACAGAGATGTTGATATAGTTGCACCATACGGCGAGGCTCTAACACAACAGCTTGACTCTTGCTACAGGTGACCCATTATGCTTCCTTGAAGAAGTACGTTTACACTCACACATGAAAATGGCTGCAATTATACAACCGTACATCTTTGAAAAGCAGAAGTGGAGCCTCCTACACAACCAACAAGATTGAAGTAGATAGTTTCTGAATAGTAAGTCAACAACAAAACACACTTCTTTTCCAGCAGCCATTGTACAATGAAGAGCAGCAGTAAAACTGAACTTTTCTGTACTTGTGGGCTTTATTGAACATTGAAAAGGCAGAATATGGGGAAGACAGAGGAGGAGTAGACATGCACCAACAGCCTGAGACCGGGAGCTGAACCCAGGAGTTTGATTCATTTTGTCCATTTCAAACAAAGAATGCAAATGTTCAGCCATGAGGTCCGGTCCAACAGGCTTAGCTTAGCATCAGCATTCAATACAAGTTCATAACAGTTGGAATATATTTTCTAACACTCCAAATAGTCAAAATAGTCCTAATCAGACACTAATACTGTGATGACGTTATATTTACGATATATTGCGCAGCCAGAATGGATGGATGGATGGAAATATATATATATATATATTTGCAAATATATGTATATTGTTCATAAAACATAATATTTTTATGTATATTAAGCAGAATTATGAAATAGTAAAAATTTTGGAGAAAAAAGGAAATACAAACTATTTCCTTTTATTGTTCATACTTATCCAGACCTGTAAACCTTAACATTTTATGCTTTTTCATACATTCCCAAACTGCATGGAAACACTGATAACGTCCTCTGCAGATCCATGTCATGAACGTTTCTCCTGGCTGATGAGTAAATATATAAAAAACGCATTAAAGTGCATCTAAGTGGATGTTTAATAACAGTCTAAATTCAATATCTATTTCAATGCACAGACAGTGGGTACTTAACATATCGAAAGGTCTGAGGGCCACTTCCAATCAAAACCTGAACTACTAAATGAATTTCCAATTAGAGAGCTGCTGTGTATTCTGGGCCTGACTCCTGATGAGCCGGCTGTCCTTCCTGTTGTAAATATCCAGCCTGTAATTAGATAAGGAGTCATAGATCCCGATGAATCAGGTATTTAATTAGAGGCTAGATATAACTAATAAGAAACACAACCTACAGAGTGTAAGGGAAAATGAATTGGACATTGTTTGCATACAGCAGCAGTGAGGGAGAGCCCTATTACCCTGTTGCTTTGTTGGTGGACTGCAGCCTGTGAATGCCTACTGCCTACTCTCTTTTGATTTATTGTCACTTTCGCAGAAAAATTCATGTTCCACTGCTGGCTTGAGTTGGATAATCAATTCCCAACTCTAAATTTATGATTTCAGGTCAAAGAATTAGAGTTATTACTTAACAACAATCCAAATCCATATCTGCTAAAAGCATATATCCACTTCAGCTCAGCAGCCTCCACTCCACCTCATAAATGTAATTTTGCCTTCAGACAGACTGCTAATTTAGCTATTGACTTCCTTTGCAAGAGTCAATAAATCATGAACCGCAAAATTCGAACCAATGATGTATTCACAGGCTATTGCCTTCCCAAATCTATTGGTGATAAAAGAGTCAACAGGTTGCATGCTATTACATAAATGTTACAGGCTTAATGTAAGGCAGTGCAGGCATTGTGATGCATCTGTGTGTGGCTTTGTTTACACTAGGAAAAACTGGATTAGACTCAAATATGTCAGTTTGTGCCATTATACCAAGAGCTTATTTAAAAAGATGAATAAATCACTTTTACAGGAGTCCAAGCAATTTATAGACAAATTCCATCAGGAACAGAGTTTAGAGGAATTTTTCCAATCAACTTTTTTTAATTTATAAAGATTTTGCATAACAACACACTGTCTAATTCAGAAATCCAAAGAATACAAATCAACATAAACCTTAAAGCATTGCTAAAAAGCAAATCTAATCACTCACCAGTAGCAGAAGTACAATTGATGTATTTTGGGGAATCTCCGTTTTCATGCACATTATGCAGAATTATGAAATAGTAAACATTTTGGAGAAAAAACTAGCCGAAGCTAGTAATCTTTTCAACATTTTTGTTGACAAATTCTCTCAGTCTTTGTTTCTCCTTTCACAGCAAATAAATCCTTGTGTTTCAACAATAGCTGAGAGGATTCAGAAATTGTCCAATTTACTCAGAAAGCTCTTGTAAAACTTAAACCCAAAGGAAGCAGCATGCTATTACGAAAGACCAGCGCTGTTTATGACACCATCAGCATGAAACACCTAATGCCTGCTGAAACTGTTCATCATACCGAGTGATCTGAGTTTAATAGTTCTTCAAAATTAATTACTGCATCAAAAAAGTTATCAAAATCTGTGTTAAAGTTCTGTTTTTGGTTTTTATTGTTTTGTTTTTGTTTTACTTTTCATCACACAATCTGATCAAGATCAAGTACTGGAGAAACTTGATCTAAATAAGTTAAGTTTTTCGGTTACTGAGTAAAATTAAGAGGCTGTAAAAATGTCAAGAAAACACAAGCATTGATGTTCCAGTTTAACTTTATATCACTAATTGTTGAAGCATATTATTGCAATGTCTAAATATAATAATTACATATGTATATTGTTTTTTTTTACTAAATACACTTCCTTTTTAGTGAGTCAAAGGAGTATTCCAACTCTGCAGCTATGCTAAAATAATGAGCATTAGTTGCTAGTTTTAAATAAATCAATTTCTAATATGAAGCTACAACAGTATGGATTAGACTAAAACAGTCTAACTTGTACAGTTTGTACAGTTTTAAGTATTTGTTAAGAGAAAAAATATTTTTTTTTCTCTTATCTATTTGGAAAAAAAAAAAAAAAAAAAAAAACTGTAACCGGATCCAAAGACAGATGCACATGTGATGGAGTTGGAATGTGTTTGTTTCTGCATGTAGTTGGAGAATCCAGAGCAAAATTAAAGCATAAAGTTTGTGCAAAAAATAAGCAAATTGCATTGCGTTGTAAATATACCACTGAATTTTTCTCAGAGCGTTTCTATTTGATTGTTCACAATGTTACACAAACAATACATTTTATCCTAGTTTACATTGCTCTGCATTTACAGCACACACATCAGCCTGGGTGCATGGTGACTGTGTGAGTCTAAAAATGATATTTTTTAAATCAAATGTTAGGCCCTAGAAACATTTCCTGATTTTATTGCTTTTAGAGAAGGATTTTATAAGTGGTGAAAATAAACAAATGTTATTTTAAGCAATAGTTTTACTACCCAATCTGAAGTAAAAAATAATGCAAATGTAATTCTAGGGATTCCTACGGCAAAGGGAAGCATTTCTAAAGGAGTCGGCAGAAGAACTGGAGAGGAGTCAATTTAACCTGGATGCTGTTCCCTCATTTGCACTGCAGGGATCTGGATGCAAAATGAAAACACAGTTGGTTTTCCACGTATGAGTACATTAATATTTCAGATTCTTTGTGTGTGTGCATGCAAGTTTTGTGATTCAAGTCTGCAATCTTTTGATGGAAATAACACCCGTCTTTAAATATAGCCTGAGGATTTCTTATTTTCACAACAGCGTCCATTTAGTTCACACCACATTCAGTACACAGAGATTTGTTAAAACCCTTAAAGTAAACCATTTATTGCAGCAAAAATAATCTCACTAAAAACATTTTTAAAAACCGCATGTTTAATCTGAGCGCCATGTGGAGAAAATCCCACCGTAAGACATGATTGTCTTCAACAAAATCCCCAGTGCCAATTAGTCACTCAAGCCATTTCTAGAAAATAAACATAAATTAAACATTAATTGTTAGTTGTATGTTAAACAGTCGCCTGCAAACAGCTGAAGTTCATAACGGCTTATTTTAATATTTCAAACATCAGATATAATGTGCATTGATGTGCACAGAGGAAACCATCTTAGCAATACTGCAGAAGCTAACATCTGGAGACTGTTTTGGGTAGTATTGCAGTGCAATAAAATATTTTTAATGTAAAATGGCTGCTTCTAAAAGATAGATATGTATTAATAATAAATATAATCCACATTCCTGCTTTAACAATAAAACACATCTGAACAGCTGCAGAAAAAATGTCCATTTATCTTCACACAGCGCCACCACAATGTTTTATTTAATCAAAGTTCATTTTAGCCACACAGAAAATTTCCTGGTAGAAAGCTTTACCCCAGTTAGAGTCAGTTTTTTAAGCTACAAAGCTGAACTGATGTAAGTTTAACATACATCAGGACTAAGTGCAGGACAGTGGAAAAGATGGGGAGTAAAAAAACAAAACTAAGATAATGACGTTATGCTGTAAATAATACATGAGAATTTCTGAGAATCATATTCATGCTGGTGAGAGCAGAGGCATCGCAGCTTTATAATGAACTTGATATATAACCTCTGCCACCATGTTGTGTTGTCATATCTACACAAAGACTTTGAGAAATCCATTTCATCTACAGGGCATCAAAACAAGGGATTGTGTTTATCTCCAGGTCTCTATGGGCGACTTTATTAAAGACTAGTGGGATAGGTGACTGGTATGAGGCTGGCAGCTGGCAGGTGGAAATGCATTTCTGTGGAGATAAAAGTAATCAGCAGAGTCTGAGGTTCCAAGGCCACATGACAGAAAAAGAACACTCCAAGCTCAAAGCAGCAGGCCCAAAAGTTTTCATCTTCGCCTCTCTCCCTCTCTCACAGTGAAGATTCAGCAAAGTCTTTGCCAACAACTAGACTTACATTGTTTGTGTTCACAAGCTAATCGGTACTTGCAACCAAACGGCTTACTGCCAGTGCCACTTGTCAGGTGCCTAAGTCAATTACAGGAAGGCAACAGATTTGAGGGAGAAATCAAACCCGACAGAAATCTGTGCGAATAATGTTACTTCTGCAAGGCAAAGCGGTAATTCTGCTCATTTTGATAATGAAACTTAAGCTGGCTCTTGTGATTACAGCTGCACAGCCAATCAGTGGATGTCACATCTCATCACAACCGAGAGGTCAAAATGAAAAAAATACAATTTCAGAGAGGAAGAATTAGAGTAATCTTTAATGGCTGAATTGATTATTGCTGCTTAATATTGATTCTAAATGAATCTAAACATATATTACAGAGTTTTGTTCAATCTTTTAAATATTTGTCATCTGCATTAATCACATCTTTTATTGTTAA
The DNA here is from genome assembly GCF_001443285.1 of Poecilia latipinna. Taxonomy (NCBI): domain Eukaryota; kingdom Metazoa; phylum Chordata; class Actinopteri; order Cyprinodontiformes; family Poeciliidae; genus Poecilia; species Poecilia latipinna. The sequence continues at coordinate 14,519 of NW_015116532.1, read as the reverse complement.
AAATAACAGGTCTATGGGCTACACAAAAAATATTCATTAGATATTTTGCACAAAATTATTCTTAGATTATCAGATTTTATTCTGTCAGTTCTGCATTTTTTAATCTCCTGTCAGGATGAGTTTAATCAACTCTAAATTCAGATTAACTGCTGCTGGCCACGCCCCCAGCTCAACATTTACACTCTCATGTGAAAATGGATGCAAACCCATGTGCATCTATGCAATCATACATCTTTGAAAAGCAAAAGTAGAGCCGCCTGCACAACCAACAAGAAAGCAGACTTTAATAGCTTTTCCAGCAGCCATTGAACAATACAATGGAGCTCAGTTTGCGTGGCCAGGTGACGGGCAGGGGGGCTGAATTAATCACATGTTGATGATCCAGGTGTTTACTTGAAGATAGTGACTTTCTGGACGAAACCAATAAAAGCGCGTGAATAGTCAAAAAAAAACAAAAAAAACGGTATATTAAGCTGAACAAGCTGAATTCAAACACAAATTTATCATATTATATCATGCCAAACTAAAATATAAAGCACAGGGTGGATTCTGCATAACCGCAAATGGTATATTTTGCGAAAGAAGAAAAGTCAACGTAGTTTTATCATTTTTTTCTCCATTTCTGCTCTGGCGAGTTGTTCCTGTTTTACGTGTGCATGCTCACCATGCTGCTTAGCTGCTGCTGCCTTTACGTAGCAATGCCTCTCTCCATGCATGTGGACTTTTAGTTATAATCTACGGCTGGTATTATTGGAAAAGTGCAGAGATGAGAAACATGCATGTCATGCTTCCTGTGTGGGCTCTCGCTCAAAAAGCACCAACACTAAAGCACATTTAGTCTTATGCAGCACATTTAGACATAAATATGTAAATTTTCTCACACTTTGAAGGGTCTGGGTAATCCCCTCAAAGAACTCTTAGACACAAGAGCCACAGCAGAGCCGGTCGGTGCTGGTACTTTCCTTTAAATCCTTAATTCAGAAACGTCAACGACTGTCTGATAAAGGCTATCTCTATTTTATTGCATCTGAATACCAATAAATCAAATTCTAGTAATTGCTTGCCCTGTTAAGTGCAATATTGTATATTAGATGTTACATAAGGCCAGGTTGGATGTGTTGAATGTTTTATCTTTTTTTATTCTTCTTTCTGGAATCTTCTTTGTATGATCTGAAACATTCCCATACGAGGCAGCAGAAGAATGCATCTTTATTAGATTTCCACCTGACTGTAAAAGTTTAAGAAAAGCGATGACACACTGTGTAAAGAGCCAGATATGAATTCTGCCAACAGAATAATCACTGAGTCATTCAGTCTTTTCATCACTATACGTTGAAATGGATTCCATTACAAAGAACCATCAATACCTCCATCTTCCTACCAGTAAATTTAAAAAAAGCACCATTTGTTATGAGCATCCTCAGAAGGAAAAAAAATAAAAAGTGTGAAGCCGGTGCAGCCGGTGCAGGCGGCGTCTACCAACAACCCTATTCGACAATAAAACATAACGGATAAAATTCTCTGTTTATGCGCAAAGAGAGCCGGCTGCACATTTCCAGCATTTAATCTTACTTCAGACATAAGCACCATGCCAATTATGCTATTCCTGCCAATTTGTCTGCTGAACAAATATAAGGCTGAGTGGCCACCTGCCTCTGGAGCCATCAGCCAAAAGCTTTAGGAGTGGCAGCAATTCAAAGAGACACAGCAGCCATTTCAGGTGAAGTCAAGGAAATTACTTAGTCTGACTGAAAATTTTATTGGAATATGAAGAATAGCTGTTTAAAAGAGACTCACCGCACATAATAGAGTCTTTAGAATCCAGCAGACTGGTGTAAAAATGCTCTGTGGAGGATCATATAAATGTGTTTAGGTGCCATGAATTCTCTTTTACACTCCGTTTCTGTTTTCAACCGCCCTGGCTTTGTGCTTCCAGTTGTACAGACCCTGAATTGTTGGACTGCTTTACTGGTGGACGTTCTTTGTAACGACTTGGCTGAACTGGGCGTACGACGCTCGGCGTGTGCGCCTGCCTTGGATTGTTTGCTTTGTGTTAATTTAAAGAGGCGCTTCCTTTACTGCTGGAATATAAGAGAGAGAACTAGAATATTATGCAGGAAAAAAATGCTGGTGAAAGCAGAATCTGAGAAGAAAAAGAAATTACATTACATTGGCAATGCCTTTCCTAATCAAACCTGTATTGATTTCTAATCGATTTTGCAGCAGTTATACCCACAGAGATCCTGGACTTCATGTTTGTTTCATGAACCAATTAGGGTTACAATCCTGAGCAACATTTAAGGTGGAACAAGCCAATATTTGAAACTGTTTTAGAGCTAAACATTAATACATTCCTCCTCATTACGTCTACTTGGACTAGGTGGGGATTTTGTCTGATATATGGAGAATTTTAGTCACATTTCACCTTAATTTACTATAATAAAAGAGAAACATGCACTTTTTACTTATTATTATGACAGCCACAGTCAATATATTATTGATCATTTCAGGCTTCTAGATGTAAGAAAGACTTCCTGAAGTTCAAATGAAGCATCCGGATGGATTGGAACAAAGAATTAAATGACAGTAAAGTATTTCAGAAACTGGTGATTTTCACTCAACCATGTCAGGTTTACAGTATACAGGCTAAAAATGCTCTGAGTGGTCAGAGGACACAGAGTAGGTTAGCTTGAGGTTACAGAAGGGCTACATTAACTCAATTACCTGTTAATCATAACGAAGGTAAAGGTAAAACACACAGATCCATTTCTGTCAACTAACAGGAAACTGAGGCTTTTTTTAATGAGGATGAAACATGAACAAATCCACTATATGCACAATTTTCATGAGTTTTTGAGAATTATACAACATGATAATATGTAAGCACATTGTCTTTGCACAATTATATAATTTCAACTTTGGTCCGAAAAATTTGCTGCAAGACTTTTTAAATAAACATTACTATTACCCACCTACTCTACAGGTTTATTGCAACTTTGTAAATCTTTAAACACAGAATCTGAACGTCTCTTTAAAACTTTTGTCTAGAATTGAAAAGTTAAAAGTGGAAATCTTGGTATTCCAGCAGCACACGCTGGGCCAGGTAGCAGAAGGGAGGGAGAAATAAAAAGACGACTGAACATCCAACCAAATGTGATGATCCGTTTCTTGGCTTCTCGTTTTAAAGGGGAGGGTTTGTTGTTGATTAAATCCGGGCTCCCATACTTAACTCAAGGGGACTTAATCTATTTCTTTCTTATGTGGGTGTGCTTGATTGACTGATTATCACCACCTTTTGGCCATACTCCCTTCCAATCAACTCCTGTGAGCGCCCCTTCGCTTTGATTGATTTGCAACAGTCACAGCGAGCCCTGATGACGGAGCGCCTGCCTAATGACCATACATCAAGAGGAAGTGATGAGGGGCGTGCTGAAGACACGCCGTTAATGCACATCGCGCCGATCCGCCCCAACAGTTGTCCTCTATTTTGACATCTGAGAGGAAAAATGGAAACGAGTTGCTGTTTTCCCCAACAGGGAGGATTGTTATATTTATTTATGCTGATGAGATGCTCTGAGTCCTGGGAGCAACTTGGTAACAGCTGCTGAAGTTTAGCACACTGTAAAAATCAAGCTGTCAGATCAGAGGTTGTTACCTCATGCGGAGTCAGAGGCAAAGAGAAATTGTCTTAAGTGTCAAAGTGGAGCTTGTTTTTTCTGTTACACATAAAAAAACAGAGCAAATCACTTTTGAAATTATACATTATAGTTTGCGTTACACAGATTTAGCTAATCTGGACTAAATCAGAGATACTAGCCTAAATTAATATTAGATTTTGAATCAAATCAAACAACAATAAAAGTTTAACAGTTATTTTTGCCCTTCCTTTTTCAGTATTTTTGTAGATATCCTACTATTTACAAAATACTAGGATTTAATTTAGTCTTGAAACAATTTTTCAATTGCTTATTTTAAATAATTAATATTGATGAAAAAGTACTTGCTCCATTGACAGATTATTTCATATATAATATGGGTAAATGGTCTTGATATAAGTTAAAAAATCTGCAAGTCTAATAAGCACCTTTTCACCAATATTAACTATTTAAAACAAACTCATATTTCTTGCTGAAAAGTTAATTTTAAGTCATTTTTGTCTTTTTTTTTAAGTGTAGTAAGATATTTATATTGGGAATTAAACCAAAATGAACTGGTAAGATTTGTGTTTTTGCAGTGCTGTGTTGCATTTATATCCTTTTTGTATTTCAATTTCCCCTTCCTGTTCTCATTCTGTGTCTAAGCAAAGGCCAGAAAAATTGAAATGAGCAGTCCAGCACCTTGGCTAAGCTCCCTCCAAACCTGGAGGGCTTGGCAAAATTCATAATATTTAAGGCTTCAGAAAAATCACAGACTGAGATCAAGGAGCAAAATACAAGGAAAAATAGACGGAGAAAAATAAAAGCATGCTTAAAAGTGCAGAAGCAGTGACCTCAAACAATGAGAAATATCGACCCAAAAGAGAATACATGCACCAAAAGAACGACAGTTATGAGTCATCGTTCTCCTGAAACCTTTAGCTGAAGTATTTTAGGCTAAACTACCACTTAGGAAGCCCACATTTTAGTTTGCATAGCAATGCTTGGTAGCACAGGAGACAAAAAGGTTGTTTGAAGACTTTTAGGAAAGACGTGCAGCGACATGCACGGCTAAAGGCCAACAACTCAGGCACTGACGCTGAAGTTAGCATCTGATTTTCATTTAATTCTTTCAAATCCATCCATGATTATTTCAACCAATACATTTTATTGCTGTAAATGTATAAAAGAACAATTTTGTTTTCTGTTTTAGCCTGTTGTCACAGCAACAAAGTGGGCATGGAATAAGCAGCTTCTATTTCACTAAAATGATTTCCAGAGGCTCTTTAGGAATTAAGACCATATTTAAAAATCTGAGTAAAGCTGAAAAAAATATTTTCTACTGAACAGGAAACTAAAAAATGCAAATTAACTGTAAATCTTTATTGTATTTGGAAAACAAGGGTTCAATATACATACTTTTGTACAGTCAACATCCTAGAAGTGTCAATCATAACTTTCCATTTTCAAAATTATACCATAAAAATAAATGCAGATAAAATCTGTGAAGTGAAAGAAATATAGACAAACGAATGGATGGAAAGTTCAGACGGTGCAACTGTAATACAGACTAGAAATGTATATTTTTCATACCTATCCAGACTTGGGAAAGAACTTAAATCTCGTCATTGTTCAGTTTTCTTGTTACAATTCAGCACATGAATAAAATGTGCTGATCAAAGCATATGGAGGTTTTTCTTTGCATGAACAGTTTTTCTTATGGTCATTTCCATAAAAACATGAAGAGTCTTATGTAATTTTATCAGGGCTAATAATTCTGACCTCAGATGTACACAGAGAACCTCCACCTGTTCGTGGTTCAGATTTCACAGATTTGCATATACTCACATATGGAATGGAAATAAAAATTATTCAAAGAAACAAATGAAATGCATCCTGGGAAGCTAAACTACTTGACGTTTGCGAAGTGCCATTTATTTTCTCTGGTGCTGACTGGTGGTACCAAAGAGGAGAGATAAGGAAGGATATAGATATTAGTTTCTGCAGTAGTGCTAAGATGGTTTCCAATGTGTGTATTAATGCATATCAAGATATATCTGGTGTGTAAAACCACTAAAATAGGAAGTGATGAGTGTTTACAGATTATGGTTCACTGTAATCACGTTATCTTTGCTTGGTATGAAAATCTGATGACTTAAAGCACATGAATGTGATAAAAAAGCAAAAACAGAACAAATATGAAAGGCAGCAAATCCGTGCTGCAGCATGAGGTGTTGGTTATTTTAACTTTCCCGTTGCAACCTTTAAATTCCAGTCTTAAAGACATTAAAAGTTTCTGTGTGTTTTGTATGGTTTCCTATTCCATCCATGCTGTTAATTATCGTGGTTCAGGTTGTGAATTGTTCCTTGTCACACTTCCAAACGGTCCAGTTTGCAGGGACTTGTTGCATGAACTGCGGGTTCAGGAAGAAAAGCGCTTTGAGAAGCACATGACTTTTCCTTCCTATTGTTCAGATCTTACTACACACACACACTATGTTGTTGCCTGATTCTGTCACAGAGCAACCCATTTTCAGATGCGTGAATAAAACATTCAGGCACCTTTCTTCAAAACTGCGGGTTTGTTATGCAAATGAACACAACATAAGACAAGGAGCATTACTCCAAGTCCGAGCTGAAGCACCCATTCTGTCGTACAGCTTACTGTCTTGTTCAGTAGCAGAATGATATCCAGAGATATATCAATGTTTTCTGCCTAACAGCCAAGTTCCTCTTCTCCAAACATTCAACCTCATCCTGCTGCTAGTTCACAGCAGCACACCGTCTTCCAGGGTGTGGGTATTTGCATCATCCAAAATTACCATCCAATCTGTTCTCTGACTACTTCAAAGCGGCATGCTGAGCTGATTGACACAGAGACATTCATACCTCCCATTGGGAGAATGGGTTGTCTGCTGTCTGGTATCTGGACAAGTCCTGTCCTTTACTGAGCATTTGCGTCTCACTCATGCACGAAGCTGTCATTTCCCCAATGCGTCAGCCCACCAGAAAGGTGTCACAAGGGATTAGGAGAAGCCTAAGGGGGATTAAAGTGTTCTTGACAGACTGGCCGCTTCACTTGTTCCAAAACTTTATTTGTATATTTTGTTTGTGGGAAAGTATTGGCAGAAATGCAACTAATACGGCACAGTCAAGACCCTTTATAGACAAGTGAAGAAAAGTTTTTCTTCACTTGTTCATAGAGGGTTTTTTTTATAGCAGTATCATTACGCCACACATTAAAAAGATTTGAAAAGTCAATCCTTAATTTAAGCCCTATTCTTGCACGTGACACAAAGGCCAGTTTTTATCCACTCTTCAAAACAGGAAAGAGAAGAGAGCATATGTTGTGACAGACTGAAATGGTGACAAGAAAATAGATATTTGCTTAAATGTGATCATTTCTACAGGACGGATGATGAAATCAACTTTGTTACAAAAAAAGATAAAAAAGGACCAATGACCAGATCTAATAAGGAGGATCTTAAGAAAAACGGCTAACACCTTCTACTGACTAACAAAAAGCCAAATCTTGTGGTTACCAAGTCTATTAAACTGCTCTTAGTTATCATCGACATGCTGTAGTAAATTCTTTTCTTGACACAGATCAGTTCCCATTGAACTTGAAAAATGCAAAAATCAAACCTAATGCTTCACTTACAAGTAATTATCATATCTTACATAACATGTTTTCCAAAGATTATTGGAAAGGGAAACGATCTTTGGCTTTAACCCGCAGCAGCAAAAGAAGTGAATGACACATCAGTCGTGACAGCAAAGGATCTAAACGTCTGTGTTGGTTTGATCTTTCTGTAAACAATCTGGGTGAACGATTACATGCGGCGTTCCTCATGGCTCCATTCTCGTGACAATTTTATGCCCTTGCTCTTGTTCTGATTATATTTCGTCATCACATATCATGGCCTCTCATCCCACTCACTGAGTCAAAACATTAAAATCAATATTTTCAACCACCTTTAATTGGTTTTTATTCAGTAAATTATGTCACTGTAATGATGTGTTTATTCATCAGGCATACTCCATTGGGTATTTGATAACACTGGCATGTCCCCAACTGGATAACTGTACTTAAAATAAAGTTTGGGTTTTTCCAAATGTTTCACAGTGAGATTATGTTGCAATAGAAGATTATTCCATAGCTTCTGGCTTTTCACACAACTTTAAATATAATTATCGATAGCGTTGTGCCTCCTATTTCCAATTTCCATTTCATACATTATAATGTGATTGTTTTCACTTTATGCCTCAGCACCTCTTTAATTTGTTATCCACATTTCACCTCTTATCGCCAACTTTCTCCTTTACTTTCCAACTTGTGATGAACCAATTATCGTCGAAGGGGCTGTTTGCGATTTCCCTGCAGTCGAGCCGTTCATTTGCTTCTCGCTAATGTCCAGAGTTTTTAATCAAGCAAAGAGACGACGAAGGAAAAAAAAAATACAGTGTGGGCCATGCAGGGTGTATTAATCCTCCTCCTCCTTCCTCTCTGCTATTTTCATCTAATTAAGGGTCATTCTGTCTCCTGGCCACATTAGGACACTGCACACCCATCTCAACCCACATAATTAAATGTTTCTTTGTGCTTGCCATCTGGAGACCTCATCTCTTTAAACATGCATGTCAAATTGATTTCCTAATAATGTTTATATTTCTTTTCACCGCTTTGTTATCATCCAGCCTTGGCTGTTTATGTTTATTTTGCTTTCATCAGCAGCACCCATCGCACGCAGCCATACACACACAGCACGCTTGGAACAACAGAACCCTTGAGGTAGTTTGCAGCACCAGCACAACACAACCAGCAAAGCTGACATAATGAAGTTCAAAGCAGCCCAACAATTTAATGTATAAATAATTGCATATTTATGCAGTCAGGGCATCGCTAAGCTGGCACTTTGAATATGCTGCGAACATCCTCGTTGTAGCTTTCACCGAGGACACAATGCCTGCTCAGTGGTTTTTTGACGCGGAAGATTTCATGGTTCATTTTTGCATCAAAGACTGGCAGATTATCCATGTTTCAACAGTAAACAACATTTCTCTGTCAGCCCAACGAGGCGATATGCGATTAAATCCCCAGGTTGATTCAATAAGCACACATCTGAAGCGCAAAGTGATGTTTGCTGTTCTTTTCCAGGACCCATGTCCAAGCGGATCATCGTCTCCATCTCCCCTTCTCTCTCGCTCTTTGGTGCTATCAAATGATAGTTAAAATACAGACATATGTGTAGCCAGAGAAGCGTTGAGCGCTTCTCATTCTTTTTTCTCTGAGTGCAGTTGAGGATTAGTCTGTGCCTGAGTGCCTAGAATAATGATCACTGCAGCAGAGAACCACATTTTCACATTCCAGGAGATAAGGGGTAGGCAATCTGCAAGCAGAGGATTTACCCGGCTCCCTGTGGCTTATTGTGAAGCTAACAGAAAAGTCACCACCAACAGCCAATAACTGGTCTTCAATGTACCATGCACCAGCAGGAAGCCGTCTCAGTACTCATATTTTTTGGACCCAAAGGAGTATAAGTCACTCTGAAAAAGGCTCTGAAGGTCTAAGCAGTGCCTTGCAAAAGTATTTTTATCCCTTGACCTTTTTTTCACAATGCAGGTAAAAACATGGCTTCCAAAACATTCACGAATAAAAACCTAAAAAAATGGTGTGGGACACTTTCTTCTACTCTGATGCCCATAAACAAAATGGAGAAATCACCTTGTTTTCCAGAGGTTTGCACAATATATTACATGCAAGAGTGAAAGTGCAAGTTGGAAGGACAGCAGTGGATGCCTGCACCTGACAGGAGCTGTGTTTCCATTATAAATGTGCAAAATGTTGGTGATATTCCGCTAATGTCAAAAATGCACAATTTCACTGTTGTGGTGTTTCTGTTAAAATTAGAATCACAACTGAAGTCACACATGAAAAGGTTTGCAACAAGTCAACAATCAGCATGATGCGCCGTCATCCTCCCACCACTTTATGTCGTCGTCTTCATGTTTCTGTCGGCAGCAACATCTGGTTGTTGATCATGTGACTCGTGATGCAAAAACACTTTTTCCACTGCAGTTTTGAGAAATACACAAATTTTGATACAACTGAAAAACCAAAGCAAGAACTTGATTAAAAAAAACTTCTTCTTTTTTTTCAAAACTGCTGTGAATCCATTAAGAATCACATTTAAGGCATCAGGAAATGCAGCTACTGATAGTTGACAAGATGTGCTGGCTGCACAAATTAGAAATGCAGGGTGGAGGAAAATGTTGATTTGTTGTGATTGATAACAGCATCTCAATATTTACTAATCATTTAGCCTCAGGATGATATCAAAGTTGCTCCTCATGGTCGATCAGATGTTGTCCATGTCTGGCCTGAATCTTTCTACCTTCCAGATTGGTGAAGGAGGATTTTATATCTACACTTTGAGCTCCTCAAGTAGGTCAGAAAGGTATGACAAAGTTCTGCTAGGCTCGGTGTTAGCTTAGCTCATCTGTTTGCCAGACTTTTATATATTTTCAACTTGACTGTCAATGATCCATTCCTAAAGAGTGTAAAGGGGAGAAAAACGGCAAGGTTGGCCAAGTCATAGTGAGAAACAACAGCCACATCCTGTTCAGTCTACAAGTCTCCTCTGAATGTTGTTTTAAATACCAAAGCTGTGTGTAGCTTCATCCCAAGGCTCAGATCAGACCTCGGTCCAGTTAGACAAGACTTGAAAACTGATTTTTATCAAAACAAAATCTCTTCATCCAGTCTGACTGAGTTTGAGTTTGTTTGCAAGGAGGAATGTGCAAAGAGGTTCAAACATACTCTAATGCCACTAATGTTTTTCCCTCTAATTCACAATTATGCTTTAGTTTGTTGGTCAGTCACATAAATTCATATACAGTATATTGAAGTTTGTGGTTTTACCAACAGAAAGCATTGTGTGACAAGCAGCTTTCATGGTCTAATCTTAGTTTCTTTCCCTCAACAGAGCAAATTATGCATCTTAAATGAAAAATGGCTTGATAAGGAAAGCCATTTTCAGATTTAATGCATTTTGAAGAGCTAAAATGACAGAGACACCAGGATGTGCTTCTGAAGAAGTCAGAATAAAACATTTTCAGAAAAGAACCATTAAACTAGAAGAAATATCTTTTAAAAAAAAACGCTCACACATAACACCCAAATCACAAGACAACAAAAGCTTGCATAATGCTGACATGATAATCTGAAACAGCAGAACAGCTTGTTCTGTTTGTAACCCATTTCTCAATAAACAAGAGGAGCGAGAAAAATGCCAAATAAGCTGTTCAAAACGCAGGCTCCATGGGATGGAAATAATTCATTTTTATACTCTGAATCTGTTCAGTGAAACTCCTACCTTTCCCACATACTGTGCATCCGGTCCTATGTGTTCTTCTAAAACAAAGAATTGGTTCCAGATCCAGCCACGCTTGGGTCTGTGGTGCACCTCTGTCTCCCCGTTGGCCAATCTGGTCTGGTTCTTGGAGGGCACTTTGGTAGGGACGTGATGGCCCGTCCCAGAGCACCTCTGGATGAAGCAGAGGCAAACCAAGAAGGGACAGAGGCAAGAGGTGGTGGGTATCCTCATGGTGGCGCGGCGCTGTGCAGCTGTATTCCTTTACTCCGAGGCGGCGAGGTCCTCCCACCACTGCCGCAGCAGCCGCCTCCAACAGCCACCGCTGCAGTGGTCCAGAGAAAACGACAGTTTAAATCCAAACTACAGAAACGATCTTCGAAGGGGATCCTCTAAGGTTCATGGTCCAAAGCCAAGGTACATTTACATTATGGAATTTCCCAGACTCTGATCGACTTTTCAAAGGAACGCCAACTTCTGGGTAGCTCTCCCTAAGAGAAGGGGTTATTCCAGGAAGCCATTCTGGATGTCCTGAAAGAGAAAACAGAGGAAACACAGATTAATTTGATGGATATTAGAGTCTAAATGTCCACTAATTCCTCCAATTAAATTGCGGCTCATAAATCCTTCTAGACGAGGACACACACGTCAAGCTGTCTGACTGAGAGAGCACACAAAGGGAACAAGGAATCCTGCTGCATTATCTCAGCTGTTTCTCTCATTACGCACATGATGGAAATATCTTCTGACTTAAAGAGTAGAGCTGCTATTAAGAAGGTTGTCTCAGCCTGTACCGTCAGAGGTCTGCTTGGTCACTGATATCGCCTGATGAGATCGACATCATGAGTCACAACCATGAAGCCTTGGGAATCTGCCTCAAAGCCTGACTTGATTTTATTAAAAGTAACTCCATGTGTTTTGATTTGGACGTTTTAACAAGAAAAATTAGTGTGTTTCTGATGCATGGTGAGTAATACAAATGTAAGTTTTTACAAATTGGCTGCAAAACCTTTAAGTAGGATATTACACGAGTAGTGAGTGAATAGAAAATGCTGATCGTTTTTAACTTTTTTATGTTTTTACCAATAAGAATTCAAGAGTTGGCGTTTATGTTCAATCACTTTGAGTCAATATTCTGTAGCGCCTTCATTCTCTGCAAATAACTCTCTTCTTGGGTATGTCTGCAACACTATGAGACTATAAACCCTACCCAGAATTACATGCAAAACATTTAAATCTCAAATATAATGGATGGAGAGCCTCTGGAGAAAAATCTGTCTTCAGGTTTGCCAAAATTGTACAATGGATTTAGGTGCAGACTTTAACTGGACCATTCTCACACATGAATATGCTTCAACTTAAACCCTTCCATTACTATTCCATTATATAACATTTCATGGTCTAGTTTTAAGTCTCTTACAGCTCTAACAGATGTTCTCCCATCCCCACATGATGACACTGCCACCACCGTGGGGATAGTGTGTTCAAGACTTGCTGAAGTTACTGTGGGCCTCTTGATTGCTTCTTTCATTATTGCTCTACTTGCCCAGTCTATCAGTTTAAGTGGACAGCCATGTCTTGATTGCTTTGCAGTAGGGATGTAACAATTAATCAAATTATGATTAATAGTTTATCAGCAATTAGTTCCTTTTGATTAACTATAATGGCAGTTTAGACCTTCTGTCAGTGTTGTAGTGTGGCTGTATTCCAGCAGAGGGCACTGTTGGTCATCCTTAAGTGGAGTCAGTTGCTACAGAAACAAAGATGGCAGGGCCATACTAGAATAGGAATGAGAAACGGTCCCAACAGAGTCCGATCCTTAAGTTTTACATGAATACAGCTGACTCAAGAAATTAAGATGTATTGATGTGTCCTTTTTTTAAATTCTGCATATTATCAAAAATATAACTCTTCATGTTATCGAAATACAATCAGCCGTCTTGATAAAAGAGAAAACTCAGGTTTTCTCATTTAATCATTAGTCGATTGATAAATTCAAGCAACTTTAGATTAAAAAATAATCCATAACTTGCATCCCTGACTGCAGCTGAGCCAGTGTATTTATATTTTGGGACGACAGAATGGTGCTTTGGTCACTTCAGAGAGCAGTTAGACGCACTTAATTTTATTTAGGGGTATAATTATAAAAGGAGTCCAGTACTAGTGCTGGTCATTTAAAATTTCTCCTAAAAGCATTTAAAAGTTATTTCCTTCAACTTCATAATTATTCACTACATTGTGTTGGTCCATCAAATCAAATAGCAGGGACAAAGTTGTTTTTTTTTTTGTCAAAATGTGACCAAATATAAGAAATATTCTCTATGAGTACAAAGAGTTTAGATAGGCAGTATATGCATGGTTGAAATAGACCCTTTTCCTATAGTGACATGTATCAAATTTCTCAAATGTGATTAAAAAAAGTGCATCTTAAGTCGACATTAGCAAAAAAAAGAAAAAAAGAGAAATTTCTAAAGACTAATGAGAAGAACAATTGAAATTCTGTCTTGGTGAGCATTCAGGACAAGTTCTCTCAGCCACTGCAAAGAATATGGATAACAGATCCACCAGAAAGCATCAGTGAGTAAACTGTCTGTTCTTGGTTTGGATTTTAAATGTAGATTTGCTATTGTGGTGATGCTGATGCATAAAATCAGTCTGTTTCTTGCAAAGAAGAATGAATCATTTGACCTTCCTGTTCTGTGGTGTCCTTAAAGCTTCAGCAGAAAAATAAGATTTTAGACAAGAAACTGCTGATCTACTGAAGGTAAGGTTGAATCCTGGAATGTGTCAGATTTTTCTATCATGTTTTGGTGTAGATGGAAAGTACAACACTACAAATACCATCAATTTCATTATCTAAAGACTGATTCAGAAAATACGAGCCTGAAAATTTCAATGACTGAAATGTACGAAGAGATCATTAATAAAAGTTAAAACCTAAATTAAACTGTTCTCAGATATGCCATTCTCTGTATTGAAATGTAAAGTTTCTAACACTAATTTATTATCAGTTCAAGTCAAAGCCTTCACAGTTTTAGTGTTGCATCATAACCTCTGCAGAAAAAAATAGATATTCAGCAGCATTAAAAACTCTCTAACCTTCACAGAAACACCCAACTGCAAGCTCTTAGTTCCCAGCCTGCTCCTTCCTGAGGTGCTAAAAAGATGGTTGATCAGAGCGTTTGAAGATTTACAGAAAAGAACCTAAACACAAAAGAGGAGGGCTGACTGAGACTTATCCAGAGGATTATGTGACAGCCATGGCAGAGGAACAGAGGAGCTGCTCTACCTACAGTGATTCTTCTGCTAGGTAAAGCTTGTAGTTTGATGTAGAATTCATCTCAGCAAAAATTTGGCATGAATACATTAGCATTAATAATAGCTTATGTTTGCATATAAACACTAGCAGAAAGCATTTGTTATCGCTGCATTTCATCACACCAGGCGTCCATGGACACCTGAACACAGGCAGGATGTGACTCACGGTTAGAATAACATATATATATATATA
>NW_015116531.1:40064-41137 GCF_001443285.1 Poecilia latipinna | reverse complement strand
AAAAAAAAGAAAATATACAGTAATAAAAAAGAAAATTATAAATACAGTAATCACATAACCAAGTCATTGAATTGCCATAAGGCTACATCGCCAGTGAGTCCACATTTTGGACTTACACCTGACTGAACTTGGTGAGATGTCTATTAGTAACAAGATAATGTTGTTTGTAGAGACACATAGCCTCCCCATGAACCTGTACATAAGAGATCGCAACACAGCATGAAAAGTGGAGACCCCAACACCGATAAATAACTGACTAGCACTGGTCCATCTCGGCATCCTTAGCAGCAACCACATTCCGACATTGTAGGCTACCTTAAGCTTCTGTAGAGTACTTCGTTTATACTGCCTCCAGAGGTGAGCAGTATACAGTGGGGTACAGAATGCCTTAAAGAGAGCCACTTTGACTGAGACAGAACACATCCGAAACTTACGTAACAGCATGTTAGCTTGTGCATACACTAACGCCGTTGTCTATTGATGTCCATGTCATCGGTTAAATCATCAGTTATATAGTGACCCAGATATTTCACAGCAGTACAAACTCTAAGAACAACACCCGATAAGAAGAAATCTGGAAGTACCAACTTCTGATTCTCCTTGGTCCTTACAATCATAATATTACTCTTCAGTCCATTGTACTGAATGTCATACTCCTGACCATAGTTTGAGCAGGTCCTCAGTAGTTGTTGAAGACCAGCACTACAAGGACTGAAAATAACTAAATCATCGGCATACATAAGATGGTTAATTATAGTCCCACCAACAACACATCCTGTCCCACATTGTTGCAACCAATTTGATAAATCATCCATGTATACATTAAACAGAAGAGGAGACAAGATACTACCCTGTCTAACCCCATTACTTATTTTAAAAGGGGCTGACACACAATTACCCCATCTTACATACATCAGTTGATGCGTGTACCAAAAGGATAAAATCCTGACAATAGATCCAGGAACCCCTCTGTTATGTAGCTTGTGAAATAACTTGTCATGATTAACCCGATCAAAAGCCTTTGAGGCATCAATAAAACACATAAAAATTGTAGAATTATGTCTGTTATACAA
>NW_015116531.1:33983-34606 GCF_001443285.1 Poecilia latipinna | reverse complement strand
AGTGACAACTTTTTTTCATCGCAGATGCAACATGTGTCTCTGTACAGCTAGCTTTGCTAGCATCACTTCCACAGATCTTACCTTTCTTTAAGCTTTCCTTCGAAGTGACGCTAAAAGTTAGACAAAGTCCCCACCATCTGTGAAAGCGAAGCGCTGCTGGTTTTACATGTCGCCATATCTTATGATTTATGCAGATCTATTATATTACTGACATTAGACAGATATCTTCTCCCGCTCAGAGGAAACCACTGCGCATGTCTGGAGCTCCGCATGCGAGTAAAGGTGGAGGCGATGGGTGACAACAGGCACTAAGTCACGTTATTGCTTGGATTTTACGGCGCCACCTTAAGACCCTGAACGTCACATTTTAACGGACAAAAAAGCTCAATGCGACGTGGATGTAACGAGTAACGCGAGAAATGTAGTGAAGTAGAAAGTACAGATACTTACTGTAAAATGTAGTGGAGTAAAAGTAGAAAGTATCCATTATTAAATCTACTTAAGTAAAGTACAGATACATGAAAATTGTACTTAAGTACAGTAACAAAGTACTTGTACTTCGTTACTTCCCACCACTGGGGATGACACAATTACCCCCCTTTCCTCCCCCAGTCTGTGATTAG